>NW_007246977.1:69577-212077 GCF_000164805.1 Carlito syrichta
GTATGGCGATTCCTAAATCTCTAAATATTGACCTCCCATATGATCCCACAATCCCCCTACTGGGAATATACCCTGAAGAACTCAAATCACTCTATCAAAAAGATAGCTGCACACATATGTTTATTGCAGCATTGTTCACAATAGCAAGAACCTGAAAGCAACCATGCTGTCCTTCAAAAGAGGACTGGACCAAAAAAATGTGGTATGTATACACGATGGAATAATATGCAGCCATAAAAAAGAACAAAGTCATGAATTTCGCAGCAACCTGGATGGAACTAGAGTCTATAATATTGAGTGATCTCTCACAGAAACAAAGATCTGAGTATCACATGTTCTCACTCATATAGTGGACCTTGAACATCCAATGTAAAACTATAAGAAAATGACTGACAGTGGTGGGAAACCGTGGCGGGGGAATGGGCTTAATGGTAGTAAATATCTGTCAGGGGATGGGGAGACACCTTTTATCAACAAGGGTGCCTGAACGAAGCATATTTGTATACCTCACCCTTAACTGTACCCCACAATATCATAATAAAAAATATTGATGAAAAAAAAAAAAGAAGTCTGAGCTTGGGCAAACTCAACAGAAATGCAGCATTTGAAAACCATACAGTAGCTCTCTGCATTGGAAGGTTGAGACATTAAATAAAAGGCAAAATGGATACAAGTGATGGCTAAGGAGAGGAATCAACAACAAACCAACAAACCTACAAAATCAACAAACCAACAAAAGGTCATTGTTTGGGATATTGTGATCTATTTTCCATCTCCACAAGAAAAAAAAAGGACTCAAAGCAAAACTGAAGAAATGTAAAAGTTCTCTGAGTAAGAAATTCTGACAACAAAGTGGTTAACATATCCTCTGGGCTGATTGTGTTCTCCTAAATTTGATTTGTTGAAGTCCTAATCCCCAGTACCTTGTAATATGACTGTACTTGAAGACAAGGTCTTTAAGAGGTAATTAGGTTAAAATGAGGTCATTGGGTTGGGCCTCAATCCAATATGGTTGGTGTCCTTACAAGAAGAGGAAATTAAGACACAGGTACAGAGTAAAAACCATAAGTGGACATAGAGAGAAGGTGAGCATCTACAAGCTGAGGAGAGAGGCCTCAAAAAAAAAAATCAACCCTGGCAGCACCTTGACCTCAGACTTCTAGGCTCCAAAACTGTGAGGAAATAAATTTCTGATGTTTGAAAAACAACAAAAAGAAAGGAAGAAAGTTGAGAGACTGGTACTCTGGAGTTTTACTGTCAGAATAAGGCATGTAATTTAACCAGGCAATGGAAAGCCACTGGAATTTTGGGAGCAATGTGCAGATATGCACAAAAAAGTATGGGGAATGGACAATATGGTTGGGCTACAATAGATTAATATGGGGCTAAGCTAGGGTGACACCAAAGGAAATAGAAGTTAATGGGCTAATATAGGAAAGTTGTAAAGGATTTAGCAAAGGACATGCTATAGAGTCGTGGCAGAAAAAAGATAATTTAAAGATATCCCCAAGGATTTGATTCTAGGAAACGGCAAGATTGAAACAATGACTGAAAGTCATAAGGAAACAGAAGAGAAGATGGTGCAGGAGATGGTACAGGGTACAGATGGTGAGATTAATGTTGGGGATGTGGCGTGTTATGCTATAGTCTGTGTGTCATGAGGCCGCATATGATACTATAGTCTACGTGTCATGAAGCTGCCTTTGCCTTCAATAGCTAAAAGACTACATTTCTGTCATTCTCTGAACACTCAGCATTAAAAGTTTTTAAAATGATGAGGAAGAGAAAAAAAGCAAATCAGTTATTCCCCGATATATGGAATAAGTAGCTAGATTATTAGTGTCAAAATGAACTATCCGCTAAAGATAAAGTATGATTTATCCCTACTGTATCATATATGTGTGTATATAGTATATCTTATATAGGATATATTCAGGGTAACATAAGATTCCTCAACTTTTTTTTAAAACCAGGATTCATTATGCTAGTTTAGGTATGAACTGATAGCCAAATCACCATTTAGCCAAAAGAAGTAATCTAATCACTCTCCAAGTCAGTGCTATTTACTGCACTCCACCCACCCCATTCCAGCCCCATCTCAATTTTTTATCCTCAAGTTGGTTTTCTCATATGCAATAGATGACTGTTATCACCAGTCTCATTTCAATTAGTTCCCATAAGGATGTAAATAAAATAAAACTATCTTACAAATGGCTACCAAAATGTACCAAAATTCTAAAAACACTACTACCCAAGAATACTCAAAAATTACAATTCATTGGTCATTACTCAGTAATTAACTTTCAATAGTGATTGGGACTATCACTATTATCTAGAGAGAGAGAGCAAGAACCAGGAAATGTATTCATAATTTCCCGAGTATTTAGAAAGTTTTGAATTTGCTGCAAGGGAAGGCTAAGGAATAGAAAAGAGAAAAGAAATTTGTTGTGAAACCTACTAAGTACCAAGCACAGTACTGGTAACTGCATATTTCATATTGTTTTATTCTCCATCATATTTTTTTAGTTATATATTGGTAGCAGTATGTTTAATCATCTCTATAAGGTATCCATTCCACGCAATACAATACACCCATTTTAAGTGTGTAGTTCAATGAGATTTGATAAATGTGCATTTCCATGTGACCAAAACCATAATCAAAGTTCTAAGTTCCCAAGAACCTCCCAAGATAACTCTGTTCATCTTCAATTTTCCACCAACTCTTGCTACAGAAAAGCACAGATTTGCTTTCTGTCAGTATATACTAGTTTTCCATGGGCTAGAATTTCTTATAAATAGAATCTTACCATGTATACTCTTTGGTGTCAAATCTCTTTACTCAGCATAATGTTTTCTAATATTCATTCATGTTGTGGCAGGGCTCACATCATATAGTTCAGTCTTTGTTATTACTGAGTAGTATTCCATTGTATGCATACATGGCAATTTGCGCATCACTCACCAGTTTTTTTGACATTTGGCTTGGTTCCAGTTTTTAACTGTGATAAAACTGCAGTGAAGATTTATGTACAAGTCCTTGTGTGGATATATTTTCTCCTGGGTAAACACTGAAGTGTGGAATTGCTGGGTCATATGGTAAATGTATATTTCACTTTCTAAGGAACTGCCAAACTGTTTCCCAAAGTGATGATAAAATGTTACACTCCCATCAGATGTTCAAGAATTCCAGTTGCTCCACATCACTGACAACATTTGGTCTCGTCCTTTTTTAATTATTATTATATTTAACTTCTCTAGTGGACATGTCATGTTGTCCCATTGTGGTTTTAATTGCATTTCTTTGATTATGATTATAAAGAGTATAATGAACATCTTTCTGTGTGCTTATTGGCCATTCAAATATCTTATTTTACATAGTTTCTGTTTAACACGTTTTTATTTATTTGTCTAAAAGATATGTGGGATCATTAGTATTCTTATAGTTGATTTATAAGGTTCTGAGATGTTCTGAGAAAAGTTCATTGTAGATGTATGAATTACAAATATTTTCTCTTACTTTGTGTTTTGCCACTTTATTTTCTTAAAGGGGGTATTTCAAAGAGCAGAAGTTTTTTTTTTTTTAATTTTGATAAAATCTAATCTTTTTATAAATGTGTACTGGAAGACTTTGCTTAGCCCAAAATTATAAAGGGGTGTGTGTGTGTGTGTGTGTGTGTGTGTGTATTTCTGGAAGTTTTATAGTTGTAGCTTTTAGATTTTAATATAATCTATTTTGAATTAAATTTTACATATGCTTTAAGGCAAAACAAATGCATTTGCCCTTATTTTTTGAGTCAGGGTCTCACTCTCACCCTCAGCTGAAGAGCAGTGGCACAATCACAGCTCACTGAAGCCTGGACCTGAGCTCAGGCCATCCTCCAGCCTCAGCTGCCCCTGAGTAGCTGGGGCTACAGGCATTCACCACCATACCCAGCTAATTTTTTAACTTTTTGTAAGGACATGGTCTCACTCTGTTGCCCAGACTGGTCTCTACCTTCCGGGTTCAAGCAATCCTCCCATCTCAGCCTCCCAAAGTGCTGGCATGAGTCACATCCCCCCACCCTTCCCCACTTGCTTTTTTTTTTTTTTTAACTTTTGGATGTCCAGTTGTTCCAGTGCCTTTTAGTTGAAAAGATTATCCTTCCCCATTGAATTAATTGGACAACTCTGTGAAAAATCAATTGATTACATATGTGTTGATTTATTTGGACTATTCTGTTCCTTTGATCTGTATGTCTATCCTTATGCCAACATCATACTTCCTTAATTATTATGACTTTACAGTAGGGCTTAAGTTGTGAAAGCAGTTATTGTAAGTGGTACAGACAGAATTGTATTTATATATTGAAGATATTTATATATTTATATATTGAAGATCTAAACTCCAGCATGATAATATTTGGAGTAAAGAAGTAATTAAGGTCTTATGGTGTCATAAGGGCAGGGTCTTGATTCAATAGGATGAGTGACCTTATAAGAGGAGACACCACAGAGCTCTCTTTCTCTTTATCTGCTATGTGAGGACACTGAAAAAGCCTCCATCTACAAGCCAAAAGAGTCCTCACAGGAACTGAGTCAGCTAGTAACTTGATCTGGGACTCCAGAACTATGAGAAATAAATCCCTGTTGTTTAAGCCACCCAGTTTATGGTATTTTGTTATGGTAGCCTGAGATAACACCGTAAGTCCAGCAATATTATTCTTTTACTGTATAATTGCTTTGGTTATTCTCTGTCCTTTGCATTGAGATATAAATTTTATAAAAAGCTTATCAATTACTACCAAAAGAAAAGCGGGTACGATTTTGATTATGACTATATTAAATCTATCAATCAGTTTGAGGATATTTGATGTTAAATTCTATTGGCTATTCTAATGAATGAACATGATATAACTGTCTATGTCTTTAGGTTTCCTTTCATTTATATCTGCAGTGGTTTGTAGTTTTCAATATACAAGTGTGAATTGCATAATTCAGAATTCAGTACACAGAATTCACCACTGAAGCTATCTGGGCCTGAAATTTTTATTTTGGGAACATTTTTAAATAACTAATTCAATTTGTTTAACACATATATTGCTATCTGTATTTTCTATTTATTCTAGTGTCAGCTTTGGTAATTTCTGTCTTTCAAGCAATTTATCTATTTCATCTAAGTTGTCAACTTTATTGGCTTAGTGTTTTTTATATTAATATGTTTTTAATGAATTTAAGATCTATGATGAAATCATCTTTCTTTTCTGTGTTGAGTTTTCTTCCCTCCATTCTGGTTGGTGCAAACACGAATGTCTTTCAGTCCTGTGGGAATTCTGGGAATTGCTCAGTTTGCAGTATCTCTGTTTTGTTTTGTTTTGTTTTTCTTTTTTTTTCTTTGCAGAGTTTCTTATAGCTTCCTTTTCTGCAGTATTCAACCGAAAACTCATTAAGAACCCTAACATATTTCTAGAACTCTTTCTCCATGTTGTCCCCCACTTCACGCTGCTCTGTGTCACAAATTCTAGCCGCCTCATCCTCCTACATTCCAAAATCTGTCTCCATATCAATGATATGACTGCTCTCTTCTTTGATGTCCCTGCCCTTTCCATTGCATGATTCCCAGAAAAAAAGCCAGAGTGACTGTAGGTCTTACTTCACGTTCTTCCTTTTTTGAGGGGGGGGGGATCACAGTTGTGCATTGCCTGTTGTCCAACATCTGAAAACAGTTATTTCATATAATTTGTCTAGTTTACCAGTTGTTTGCAGTCAAGGTAAGTCTAGTACCAATCTGCAATGTCCAGAAACATTTGTGTCATATTACAGATAGGGGAAACTGAGACTCAGTGATTTAACATTTCCAGTGTACACAGTTAATAAGTATGATTAAATCTGCTAGGATTTTTCCACTTGCCCATGCTGCTTCTCAACTTATTCAACAGATATTTATTGGACACCTACATAGTATTTTGCTAGATTTAAGAGAAATGTGAAATTTATAATCCATTCCCTCAAGCTTATTATCTAATTGAAGTAAAAAGATATTCACATGAAACAAGATAGGATAGTGAATTATATAATTTGTGCTAGTAGGGTTTAGGGAAGATGAGAGACAGTATGTTTTGCCAAATTGTTTTAACAGAGGAGAATGATTCCATGTAAAAGAAGTATAAATAAAACAGAAAGGGAAAATACAAGAATACCTAGAAAATATAATCCAATTCAATGGTTGACATTCAAGAGAAATTTCTGATTCCAATATATGCTGATGACAATGACAGCGGTCTCACTGGTACCATGCAAAGTCACTTTTGTCTATTTATCTTCTCTGTGAACCCACTAAAAAAAGTCTATTTAAGAATTATTTAATATCTCTATTACAAGACAGAGATCCTACAGGCTCATTTGTTTTAATCAGATTAGAGAACCTAGTGAAAAACCAAGCACATTTTAACTTCAGTGGACAACTTGAAATATTTTAAAGCAACAGATCCCACAGAAAACAATAAAAAACACTTTAAAATTTCAATATAATTCGATCAATTAAGATTTGGTTTATTAAACATGCATTTTATAATTTAAGATATTTGTATATGAAAGATAAAAATAGTCATATTTGTAAATGTAGGCAAAGAATTTACAAGGGGGTGTTTGTCTCTGAGATGTATTACTGTTATGTGCCAAAGTGTTTACCTCATTGCCACAAGCAAGTGATATGTGCCATACATAGCACAGTGCCATGAGTATGAATTTCTTGAATAAATATTAACTCCCATGTGTTGGTGGTTGCTGTGAAATACACAGAAATAAGGATTTGGGGGCTATTTTCCAGGTCTGTTCTTCATTTCCTGAACTTGCATATTTGCTAGGTTTTACGTGTAAACTTTTTTTGTTTTCCAGCTCTCTAGTTGTTTCTAGGTGTTGGTAATTATTTGACCGTAAGTAAAAGAAGAACACAGACACACAGAATTATTGATTCATTCCTGGAACACATCAGTCTATTCTTATTTATGTAGAATGAGAAAGAAATCTAAAGTGGATACAAAGAGAAAAAGTAAAATGTACATGAAAATGGTTCCTGGAGCAGATGTGATAAGCATGCATTTGCCTCTAAATGTCTGAGAAATTATCTCTCACTGAATTTTAATTTCTAAATTAAAGGTAGAGAAAAATATTGTTGAAGATCATTTCCATCCTGACCTGTGTGATGAGTGTGAGGTCTTACAGCTCATCGCTATCACTTTTTTCTGAAAGTGCTAATTAAGCATCCTGATATGTAGAGAAAAAAACAGCCACTGTAGTCCTTACAATCTGAGATGGACAGTTGACGGTACACAGTACACATCTTTTTCAACATCTATCACTAGAGTAGAATGAAGATGGATTTTTTATATGTATGGGTCAAAATTGTCCTGATTGCAACCTGAGAAAACACATTAGTTAAACTTGACTCAGCACAAAGTCTTAGGTAACTCGTATGTTTAGAGGCCAGCACACAGTACTGGGAGCTTCAAGGGCCAGTGCTAGCATCATTTCTACTCTTCTCTCATTTCTCTCATTCCAGTACTTGGAAACCAGAACGGCCTAATGTAGAATTTCTCAATCTCAGTACTATTGAAATTTGGGGCTAGATCATTCTTTGTTGAGGGGGGACTGTCCTGTGCATTATAAGGTGTTTAGCATTTTCCCTAGCCTCTGTCTCCTGGACACTGGCAGCACCTCATTCCCAAGTTCTGACAAACACAAACGTCTCTAGACATTGCTACGTGTCCTCTCAGGAAAAAAAAGTTACCCCCAGTTGAAAACCACCGGTCAAGAGAATAATAACACAAAATGCAAAAATTCAAAATTTGTCTCCATCACTTTCTATCTGTGACCTTGAGCAAGTTACCTTACTTCTTTGTACTTACATTTCCTCATCTCTCTAATAATGATTATAATATTATATACAAGAGAAGGACATTGTGGGGATTATGTGAGATAATATGAATAAAACTTTTTGAACGGTACTTGCACATGGTTAGCATTTAATTAATGTTAGCTCTTAAAACTAAAGAAAGATTATCTTTGATGGTAAATAGATCGTTTTGGGCAGTACCAGATTAAAAAGAGGTAGCTTCATAACTTTAGAGAAATAAGCAGCTTTTTTCTCTCAACGTATCAACTAGTTCAGCTTGAGTCATATGACTCTGTCTTGGACCAAAGCACAGTGGGCAAGGAGATTAAGTACTGTGAATGGCTGGACTTGGGTCATACTCCAATCCTAAGACAACAGAGAGAAGACTTTAATCAAAGAAGAGAATGAAAAATATGATGGCTGACAAAAATCAAGAGCAACCATAGTCCACTGCAGAGTGTAAAAAAACGTGCAAAGAGATTCCCTACCACGACAACTGATTCATGAGTCATAGAAGCCTATCTTCAGTCAGGTTTTGGCGAATCTTCTAGAACAAAGAGGTCAGACCAGACAGTGTCAAGTTATGTCAAGAAAGCAACCATTTGAAGACAAAGCTGAGACAGTAATGATCAAAATTGCTGTTCATTTAGTCCTTTTTAACTGATAGATGCCATACATGTGTTATCTCAAATAATACAACATTTCTACATGGGAATTAATATTATTTCCATTTTTAAAAGGAGGAGACTGAAGCCTTTCTGGTAAGTTTGAGTAAATTCAGCCAAGGTTCACAGTCAATAGAGGATGGAGCCAGAATTCAAGCCCAAGCTTGCCAGACTCCACAGCTCATATTCTTCATCCTCACAATGCCACCCTGGTGTCCAGCTGAGATGTGCAGGAAAGCTAAGCTGCCTGATGTCTCTGAGTACATACTCACATTGAAGAAGATGGGACATTCGTTAGGTCTTTTCTGTTTGACAAATGAGCCCATAAAGCACTACTGTGTGAACTCCCAAATTTCAGGTACTAGGAAGCAGATGGAGATCCAGGCAGAGGGAGTCCTTCCTGCCAGAAGTTTACTTCTCTTGCCTTATAGATATCTTGACTTTTGTTCTTTCAAACCTTGCCTTTTGTTTCACATCCAGCTCAAGTGTAGCTTCTTTTCAGGACTAGACTGAGATAAGGGGATATCCTGGCACACTAAAAATTTAGTGTCTTTTCAAATACCAAATTTCAAATAATAAAATGTGTTTGCTTCTTCTGCATATTTTTAAGATGAATTGAATGGGACATAACATTTCAACATCATTGGAATTGGTTCTCATGTCACAGTACACGCCCCCCATGTTATTTGTGAATGGCTAGCACTAGTTGCACAGACTGGCAAAAAGTCTTCATCCAGGTAAACCACATATTATTCTATTATAGAATTTCAACTTCTAAGAACTATGGTGTCAAAAAACTGCTCTTGAGATTGAAGGCAAACCTGGGTTTCACTTCCCAATTTTCGAAAATCCTCTAGTGAGGGTGTAATATCAGTAACATAGGTTTGTTACTTTTCCTACTATAGTGATGCCTACTTCGGTAGTAGCTGGGCCAATTTGTGGTGTGAAAAGTATGCAAAGAATTTCACACGGTGCTAATAGGTACGGTATTTATGACTTATAGCATCATTTGTAGATTGTTCTGCCCCATGATTGCCCGGTCCCACCCTTTATTTGGTTCTGGCTCCAGGGTGAACCCCATCAATAACCAAATGCTGAGATGATCTCTTCCCTCTCTATTTCTTGGTAATCCACTGGGCCTCAGTCTATCTTTTCCTGTCACAGGCAGCCACCAACTTCTTATACTTTAACATCTGTCCCTGTAATTTGATTGCCAGCCTCATATCTTCCCTTTTTATTCCTATTTCTCACAGTGCATAGCTAGTTGTAAATATTTGTCAGTTTCATTTTTTTAACGTAATTAATCTGGGCATTTTATGCGTAAAAATCAGAATTTAAGTTTCTGCCTGGCAAGTATGTTGCAATATGGAAATATATTTTTACAGAACAACTGAAGAGAAACTGAGAATGCCCATTTCAACACAGAGTGGAAGTGTAGCCACAAGGCATACATTGGTACTAGGGGAGGGAATATTTGTAGCAGCTCTGTTTTTTTGTTTTGTTTTGTTTATGCTATTTTTAAAAGAAAAATAAAATCCCTTTATTTATTAAAATCAGATTAAGATGCCTCAACTGCTCAAGTCCCCTGGCCAATTTGCCAGTGCTTATTTGTTGCTGGCTGTGTGCAAGTCCAGACTACCAGTTTGGTCACTGCTTTGTCCTTCTTCCACTTTGGCCTGCTCTTCCCACTGGCATGCAATGGGAAGCTAGTTCCAATTTCCAAAGTCCAGGCAAAAGTGGAGTGCTTGTGGCCATCCTAAATCGGCTGACTGAGTTGATTTCCTGTACCTTTCCCTCCTTCATTAGGCAAACAGTTGCAATTTGGACTGCAGGTCCCCAACCCACTCCAAATGTAAGACAATCATATCATATAACTTTACGCAAAAGAGAAATTACACCGGGGTGGGAAGATTAGTATATGCAGAAATACCTCTTGCCCTTGGTTGGCATGAGTGATATCTGTGACTGGTATAAATTATGACTTTTCTTGGCTTCATCAGCTCTCCCTGACAGTCTGCCTTTTCCTTGGATCTGCCACTCCTTCCACCACCAACCCACAGACGCATGACCGATCCTCAGCCTCTGCTGATGGCTACCTTTTTCATTGACACAGGAGGTGTTGCCGCAATACTACTGGATATCAGCACAACTACCTTAGAAATTCCTTCCAAAGAACACAAGGGAACTTCTGGGTCTCTTTTTAAGAGTGAGCTGATAGGTGCCTTTTGGTCAGTATCGGTGAAGGAGTTATACTTGCAATGGGCATCTACTTCCATTTGTGAAAGATAAATTGAAGGACATTCCTCTATCCAATTAAGCCAGGCAACCAAATTTACTTTCATAGAGTTGCATTAAAGATTGGCAAGGTGGGGTTAGGATAAAAGAGTGTAGGTGGAAGAGAAGAACAGCTAAGAAGTGGTCTATTCTAGAGTCTCAGCCAGGAATCTGTGCAACACTTTCCTTTTCATACAATGATCTCTATACTTCTCTAACACATCTACCCTGTCCAAACTAGTCCAAAGGATGATCTTGACTCAACATATCTGATAACTTTTCTTTTCTGTCATGTTTCAATCTTCCTCTTTCCACCATTATCCAGAAGTAGGAGGAGTTGGATCCTTACCCCCAACCCTGTTTCTTCCTCTTCCTTTTGGATTCCCTTAACATAACCTATTGTGATCAAATCTTCTAAATGTGTCTTACAATCTCATATTGTGACAAAGAGGACAAGAAATTTCTACTTCTGGCTTCAGGGCGCTATACCACAAGACACAGTCTGGAAGGAAAAAAGATGTCTGTAAGGGCAACACATCTTTTTTAAGGGAGAAATGAAAATGCTTAGGGATTATCTGTAAAAATATTTCCTCTCTTACAAACTAATTTCAGATGACTTAGCTGGTGGCATGAGGCAGATGGCACCCTTTCTGTTTTGGTCCAGGTTGGTTGTAGACTGGTTACAATGAAGCCTGTCCATGGGATGCATCAGTGCTCTGCTTGGATTGGGCTGGAGGTGGCCAAGGAATGGTATATTAAAAATACCAGTATTTCCATATATTATTTGAAAGAGACGGGAATAAACATTTTATAGAATGACCTCTTTTCATTAATATTATAGTCCTGTGAAGTGAGTTCAATTGTTAATTCATATTGTAAAGATAAGGTTATACATCTTTCCTGGGGCAGTAAAGTGGTATAGTATAACTCCAATACCTGTTCATTCAATTACTCTAGTTTACTTCCTCTTGAGAATGCAGGAAAACCTCATGGTTAGGGTTGGGAAAGGAGAAGAAGCTCACATACACTAAGTGTCCATGTGCTAAGCCCTATGTACACAACCATTTCATGTAATTCTCAAAATCCAAGAGGTAAGTATGTCTATTAATGTCCTCTACTGATGAGGAAACTATAGGTCAGTAAAACTAAGATACTTATCCAGGTTATACAGCTAGGAACTGTAGAAATGGCATTGAGCTTGCACTACATGCAGAAAGCCTACACTTTCCCTACTTCCTCATGCAGCCTTTAAAATACAAAACATTGCACCATCCTGCACTGTATGATGGGGGCTAAATCATACAATCCAAGTACAGAGTAGTGTTTATAACAACTGTTGTTCCATCAAAATAATAGTTTTTGATACAAGAGTGAAAACAGATTGTATAAGATATCTGGACTTAGGAGTCTTAATTTTGCTACACTCTTTGTCTGTTTTCCTGAAGTCCAAGAAAATATATATGCAAAATGCCCAAGTCCCATACAGCCTGTGGTTCATGGCTAGTCCAAAAAAAAATCAGTATTTCCAGCATGAATAGGACAAGAAGAAAAGCATGCTGACTGAATGTTCCACATAAAATAGAGAAAAAATAATAAATAAGTTATTACTCCCTTGATTTGTACAAGCATCATCACCACAAAGAAGGTCCAACAAGTTTAGACTACATGGAGAGAAGTGGAGACATTATTCCAGTATGTGCCAAGGATGTGTGCCTAGAAAGAGAAGACAGAGAGCATGGGAAACAGAATTACTGATACCCGTCTTGCATGCCGCAGACAGAGTGAAAATTGCTCTTATATTAGTGTGTGTTGGCCTGGCTGTGCAGAAGAGAGATACCCTTCATTTCCCTGTGGGACAAATGTCAACAAGCACCATATGGCAGATGGGATTGGGATTTGTCCTTTGTCTGTTCTGAGAAAACAGTTCCGATTTCTGTTACCTTCATATGTGTCATGTTGGTGCTCTGGGAACATTATAAGTATCTTGAGAGCAGGGACTGTCATCCACTTCTTTGTAGAGGTAGCGGATGAGCGGATAGATGTCTTTCAAGAAGTACCAGTGAAGGAGCTGGCCCTGCAATGGTCATTCACTCCCATTTCCCTATAGCAACTGAAAAGATGTGCAGAGTAATTCTTCAATTCAGTGAGTCTTCACAGAAACTTGACCATAAGTTATGAATGTGTCTGTCCTTCAAAAGTTCCCTCAAGTCATCTCTTATAATTGCTTTCATACCGTCTTCTTCATCTTCTTCCCTAGCAAAGCACCACCCCTTTCCTCCATGCTTTATCTTATTACCCCCTAAACCAAGGTGTGATGGATAATTGTGCTCCCCCATTTTATGTAGACCTTTTGCTAGCTCCCTATGAAGCCTGGAGATGCTTCTCTGTACTCTGGCTTAAGCATTTTTGTCCAGTAACTTTTGAGTAACACAAATGGTCCTGATATGTCCATATGCACTCCTCTCCACTACACATGAACAAGGAAACAGAGAAGGAAGATGGGAAAAGAGTGGTGGGAAAAGAGGGTAAGACTATAAGAAGCAGTCAGAACAATAATTAGGGTTTGAGAAATATAGACATTACAACAAACTGAAAAAAAAAAAAGAATTCTAACCCTTAAAATGATGGAAAGAGGCTGGACATGGTGGCTCAGCCTGTAGTCCCAGCACTTTGCGAGGCCTAGGTGAGATGATTACCTGAGCCTGGGGGTTAGAGACCAGCCTGGGAAACTTGGTGAGACCTCGTCACTACAATAAATCACAGAAACTGGTTGAGTGTGGTGGCGTGCACCTGTAGTTCCAGCTACTTGGAAGGCTGAGATGGAAGGATCGCCTAAGCCCAGCAGGTTGAGGCTGCAGTGGCTGTGAGTGTACCACTGCACTTCAGCCTGGGTAACAAGAGTGAGACTCCAACTCAAAAAAAAAAAAAAAAAAAAGGTGGACACAATGTTGGGGAGTGTTGCAGTGTATGAAAACACAAAGAAATTCAGTACAACACCCTGGCGGTAGGGTGGGGAGACACAAATAAAAAATTATATGTAATGTTATTCTTTCAAATACAGAGAAGAAAATAGCATGATATGATCAGAGAGAATAGCTTACATTTGAAGACAGAAGACTGGACCTGAGTTACTGAGCGATCAAAACAATTTAAGAGAGAAAAGAACCAAGGCTCTCTTGCTGTCTAACTTCCTGTGGTCATTTTGTCCTTCCTGAATCTGTGACATTTCTCTTTTTATGTCTCAGACTTAGTGAAACACCAGTTGTCAATGATAGAGCCTCATGAGGTTCAGTTAGAGCTGTCATGCCACATCCTAGAAGGCATACCTAGGGCACCCTGACCATGTGGGATTTCTTGAAGCCCCCTGTCAGCCTCCACTCAGACCTGACTCAGGCCAAGAGTACATTATGTATCATAGATCTAAATATTTAAATGATATCAAGCCAATAAAATATTTCTAAAATATGTTTGAGACCCCTTCTTTGGTTAATACCCATTTTAGTAAGCTGGTAATTCAAGCTCAAAATTAAAATTCTTTGTATTTTGAATTCCCCACTGGAACTTTGAAGTGCACAGAGAAGGCTGTTCTTCAGTCTCCAAATCCTGCCTCAAGACAAAACACTCTCACCCCCAATTCCTGCCTCACAGTGCAGGACTCTCACTTCCCATATGGGCTACATCTCACTAGATTTATGGGATACTCCTGTCTTCACAGTCAAACGTCTTCACATCCTCTCCCTGCAAACAACCTCCTTGTGGTTTACCTTAACCTCTCCTGAAGTCTAGATGCACACTTTCTAGCTGTGTAATTTGCCCACATGAGGCAGTGGTAAAGGGGAAGGTCTACACTGGCCTTGGAAGTGGGTTCAGGATATGTGGAACATTGTCTGAAAATGAGTATATATGCTTTAACCCATTCTTGTATCCCTGGAAATTCCTCACTGTGTAGAGAAGTGTAGGCCAGAGAAGGGCAGAGAGCTGCCTTCTAAAACATATCCAAAGCCTCTCTTGCCCTGATTTAAGGGGAGAACTGCCCCTGTAGTCATTAGCTAATGTTTTCTAGGTACCAACCTGTGAACACCACCATGCTAGGCTGAAAAATATAAATAGCCATATGGGATAGCGGAACATAGTTTAAGTGACAAATGTTTAGACTCTCACACCTCACAAATCTCCACCCATCCCAGATTTCTCGTCTCAATAAATGGCACCACCACATAGACCCACAGCCACCAGAGGCCTGGGAGTCACTCTAAATTTCTTCTCCTCCTTTGCCACCATATTATGCTCCACTCATTCCATCTCCCAAATGCCTTTTCCCCTAGAGTGCTGAGATTGATGCTACCAGCTGATATATGGGCCACAATTTATGGAGTAATTGAGAGTTATAGAAATTCAGAGGAAAAGCCCATCCTGTCAGGCTGATGTGGTGAGGGGGAGGGAAGGAGTGAACACGTGATTTATAATGTTATTTGTAATGATATATTATCCTTTGGAAGTAGTTGAATCTTTTAGAAAAAATTAATCTTGGATAAGAGAGGAGTTAGGGCTCCTCTCTGTATGACCTTATGCAAGAACCTGTAAGAGAAAAAAATAGAATCAGGCCTTCATATCTTAATTGAGTAGTTCATTCCCAACTTTAAACTTGAGCCACACTCCTCAATGGAAACAAGCACATATGCCTTTTTTTTTTTTTTTTTTTGTCAGTGTCTCACTTTGTTGCCCAGTGAGTGACACAATCACAGCTCACTACCTCCTCAACCTCCTGGGCTCGGGCAATCCTTCCACCTCAGCTTCTCGAGTAGCTGGGAGTACAGGCATGCACTATGCCTGGCTAATATTTTTATTTTTTATTTTTGTAGAGAAGAGGCCTTGCTATGTTGCCCAGACTGTTCTTGAACTCCTAGGCTGAAGCAATCTTCCTGCTTGGCTTCCCAATGTACTGAGATTTCAGGTGTGAGTTACTGCACCCAGCCTAATATGGTTTTTTAAGGGCATAAAAAAGCTACTTTGCATTTCTGTCTTTGTACTTGTGCTCCTCCAAACCTTCAAATGGTTGGCCTATTGGATTTTCTTTAAGAATCTTTCACCTTCCCGGGTTCTTTATGAGTCCCTCGTCAGCAATGTCTACAGCTTAGGAAAGACAGACCTGCATAAGTCCAGAGGGACAGGATTCTGGCTTGGCTACAGAGATGTGAGATGTGTGATGTCAGTCTAGCATGTGGACAATTTTAAGTCAACCTTAATGGGTATTCATCTGTCTAGATCTAAATAGAAGTCTTGCGAGCAACATGGACCCTCAGCTGTTTTATAACCGTCCTCCCAAACTTCAAAACACTGGGCCCAGATGAGCCAGTGGAATCTGATATATGTATTTTTTATTTTTATTTTATGCTCCTCATGTCCATGCAATTGGAATAAACTGTAAATTAGGTGTTATAGCACTGTAGTTTGGCTAGATGCGATGGTTTAGAAATGTAGCTTTAGTTTGTTATAAGATAATAGCTGCTTTGCTTTGTTGTGACAGTAGCAATAAAGTAAAGTTACTACAATGTAAAATGTGGTAACCAACCCAAACTACTGAAACAAAGCCACAAATCAGAGATGGCCCCACTTTGAGAACTTTATGTGAAGAAGCAACAATAGGTTCCTGTTGCTAATCACATAACACAGGGAACCCTGTCATATCCATCAGTATTATTTGGGTTCAGACATTTGCCACGGCCACATCATATTCCCCCAAACCATATGGGGCTAAAAATCCTGCAGGAATATAGAAAATTCCATTCCATTTAGATCACATGGAAGGCGATTCCGCTGAACTAAGAAGGTATTCAGTGGTGCCTGGGTATATATGAAGAACTAGTATGTTGATTAGGGTCTCAAGGAACCAATTTCCCAAGAAAATTGGCTGATAAAATGTTTGTCAGTGGTGGTTGTCTGGCTTTTTGTTGTTTTGTACAGATGCCTAAGAAGAAAGACTGAGATAGAGAGGAGAGTGTGAGACTTATCTTAGTATTTGGTAGCATTTTGTCCTTATGAATGGATGCCTGAACCTGGCAGACGGAGATGTAGGCAGAGGCTGGAGAATTTTTTTTTACAAGGAATCATGAGTGAAGGGGCTACCAGAGAACTGTTTTAGGGCCCTGGCAATTAAACATGTCATGGTGGAAGAGAGAGACATTTTCACTGGGGAGATCACAGGGTTCACTGTCCCCTGGACAGTGGGACACATGACATGACTCTAACTTCTAATAAGTTGGTAGTTTTGGAAGCAGCAGGAGAGAAGCAGAGCTGTTGGCATTGGCCTCAGATTTCTCATAGATCCTGGTAGCAGCTACAGCAGCAAAGCACCAATATCCAGGGCTTTAAGGTTGAGTCACTATCAACAAGAATAGTTAGAGATGACCCATGAGCGCATATGAAATGTTAAGGAATGCCACTGAACATTGGTGGGGACTGGGAAGACAGAGTCATATGTGGATCTCTCAGGGTGCTTAGTTCTCAAAGGTCAGGCAGATGCTTACAAAATTAATAAAATTTAGGCCATTGCCATTAACAGGACCCCAATTTGTAGCCAGAAGCTGATGAGGCAAAGAAAACATGGGTTTCAAGTAGGAAAGTCTTTAGTTTTGATACAAAGAGCTAATATTTATTGAGTATTTACTATATGCTGCTGATTGTCTTCAATACTTTTCATGTATTACTCTCAGTTCAATCTTCACCATAATCCTGTGTTGTGAGTTGTTGGGAGCCAGCCACGGAGGCCCACTGAGCGTTAGGGATCAGGGAGGGCCTTGGACCCCGAGACCACTAGGTGTGTTTGGGAGCCGTTGACCTCATTTCCTCCTCCTTTTACCATGTAGTGCAAGTAACCTAAAGGAACTCTGCTGACCTAAGCTGAAGGGTCTGTGACTGTGACAGGCATGGCTCACTCCAGGAACTCATTGTTCCTGTTTCCCATGAACTGCAGTTTCAGCTTAGGTATTAGATATAATTCAAATTCAGGTCACATTTGGGAGCCTTTTATATAGTACAAGCTTCTTTATAAGATTTAAAAGTACAGCCGGGCTCGGTGGCTCAGCCTGTAATCCCGCGCCTTTGGGAGGCTGAGGTGAGTGGATTGCCTGAGCCCGCGAATTCGAGACCCGCCTGGGCAGCGAGGCCTCATCTCTACAATAATTCAAAAAATCAGCCGGGCATGGTAGCGTGCGCCTCTAATTCCAGCTACTTGGAAGGCTGAGGTGGAAGGATCGCCAGAGCTCAGCAGGTGAGGCTGTGGTGGCCGGGAGAGGGCACTGCACTCCAGTCTGGGCAACCAAGTGAGACTCCAACTCAAAAAAAGATTTAAAAGTATATTTGTAGGATTAGTATATACTTATGAAGAGCTGTTTTCAGCTTTGGATATAGATAATTATCTAGAGTTACTAGAAATGGTCCAGCATTTGGGCTAGGCCACATTCCTGAGAGCCCAGCGTGTACTTTGGACTGGGCTACATTCTTTTAGAATTGGTTTAAGCTATAATTAAGAGCTTCCATAGCAATTGTGTAAGTAGTATTAGCATAGAATAGAAAAGTAATAAGATTTAAGTTAGTCATCATGGGTGTTATGTACACATGAGCTTTAGAAGTTATTAATTATTAGAACATCATGATGCTAGTAGGGATTGTTGCATTGCTTTTGAGAAACATTAACTAGCATAGGGAACAATAAGACAATTTTGTGGTTTGTCCTTCCTCATACCTGAGAAAACATCTGGTGGGTGGGGGATGCCCCTCCTGCACTTGGCTTTGTGTTCACTTGAAAGACTTGTCAGATTGTCTGTGTAAAATTTGGGGATAAATACCCACTATAACTTCCAATAAACGGCTTCTGCACTTGATAGAGTCCAGTCTCTTTCTTTCTCCCCCCATCTCTCTCTCTCTTTCTCTCTCTCTCTCTTTTCTCTCTCTCTCTCTCTCTCTTTCTTTCTCTGTATTTCTCCAGAATAATCACCGATGCCACCACACCTCTCAGGGACCCCCTAAATCTCTCTGCAGGGGCTGGCCCCCCGCAGTGAGTCCCATTGTTTTACCTATTTCTCAGATGAAATCTTTTTGGTGTGTTAGTCTTGTGCAAGAACATAACAAATAAGTGGCCAAAGTTGGGAAGTAAACTTAAAGAATCTAACTTCCTAGTAATGCTCATGGTCATTGTGTGATTCCATTTAAACTCTGCTAAGAGCCATTTTTTGTAAAGCATTTTAGAGTGATATGTCCCTACTAGGCAATTTTCCTGGGCCAAGATACTCATGAAGACATTTGTATCATTAAATTTATGTAGATATATAATAACCTTGCAAAATGTACAATAATGTCCACCTCTTCAAACTCATGCACATTATTAAAAAAAAAAAAACAAGCGAAACGTTTCTGAGCCCATTGTAGAGTCAAATTTCTGTGAATTTGGTCAAAAAGGGCAAATGTTCTAGGAATCACTAACTAGAGTCCAGAGGACAAAATGCTATATTTTGAGTACAGTGACTCACTGTGAAACCACCCAATTCTCTTAGAATTCCATTTAAACTCAGGCTAAATGGGCCTTCCCAAATGGCCTTGGAAAGAACTTTTGAGTGTTCTAATATTGAGTATCTAATATCACAAAAGGTACATGTGATCAGATACATAAAATTCAAGGGTCTGGGAGAAAGGGCTCAACTTTCTGATTTTTTTTTGTTGGTTGGTTAAAAAGCTGACAGACTGTATTACAGCTAACATTCCCATATTGATTATACCATTTCTGAGGCTGGCCTCTCTGTGACAAGAGCAGCATAATTAGTTTTTTCCTTGTTAAATATTTGTAAATCATTTGTACTTTTATGGGGTACATAACCTGGCTGTTACCCTTCAAATAATCTTCTTGTAACTTGTTTAAACAAGAAATATCTCCCAGAGTGCAGTGTCACTTCTGTCTTTCAATGTGGCTACAACATAAGGACTTCTCTTGCTGGTGAAATGCAAAAGGGCACCCGTGCCATGGTTACATAAAATGTGACTATAGGAGGCTCCATCCCAATAGTCTCAAGAACAGTCATTCCTGTCTAATCTCTTTGTTTACACCACTGGGGAGCAGTTAGACTGGAAAAAAAAAATGTTGGATTTTTTTGTTTTGCTTTTCATTTATGTTTATTTAAAGATACTGGTTACCACAATTGTCAATCTCATAATCATTAAAAAACACTGATCTTCAGAAGGAAAAAGATTAATACCACTTGCAATTACATTATCAATAGTGATCTAAAAATATACATTTCAAGGTACAACTGAAGAACAGCTCTCTCTTTACTGTGCCTCCTCGAAAACAGGCAGTATGGGAGGCCAAGTTAATATTCCAACAAATGCTACAATTTCAAAAAGTTCCTGGAAATCTTTTTTAGAAATGTACTTTCTGATGATCATAAATCTTTTTTTTTAATTTTAAAAGTTGGACTGAATTTATTTTGAGTAAGGGCTAAAAGTTACTTGAATATAAATCTGATAAATAAGTTGCATTAAAAAAACCCTATTTATGTTGAGCTCAAATAACAAGATATAAATCTTAAGTGATGGGAAAGATTGTATGTGGTGATTCATAAACAAACCAAAGGCCCATGAAAGTAAGAACAGTGTCTCTGGAATAGAAGCATACCTCACAGAAGGAGCCTCTTGTCCCATTCAGACTAGTTTAAGCAAAATCATAAGAATGCACAATAGTTCACAAAACCTTAAGGCAGGAAGTAAAGTTTGACCCCTGAGAGACCATAATCATGAATTAGAAAGCCATAAGAAAGGAAAATTTCTTAGTCTATTTTGTGCAGTTATGACAGAATGCAGCAGACTGGGTAATTTATAAGTAACAGAAATGTATTGGCTCACAGTTCTGGAGCTTGGGAAGTCCAATATCCAGGTACTTGCATCTGACAAGAGCCTACTTGCTGTATTATCTCATAGCAGAACGCAAGGGGGTGGGGAGGGGGAAACTCACTCTTTCACAAAATCACTAGTCCCACCCATGAGTGTAGGTCCCTCATGGGCCTAATCACCTCTTAAGGGCCACACATCCTAATACTGTTATAATGTCAATTAAATTTCAACATAAGCTCTGGCAGGAGTAAACATTCAAATCCTCGCAGAAAATAACTGTTGCTTGCACTTCCTGAGATCACTGAATCCCATCAGTGCACTTCTTGCTGCCTTTTCTTAGTATACCTCTGCCGATCAGCCGGCCACTTCCACAGGCGTTCAATTCCAAGGACATGTTGAGGCTGAGCTGAGACTAGAAGATCTAAATTACCAAGAGAGAGAAGCTACTGGGTTCGTCAAGGCATGCTGTGAGGTGTGAGGCATGGGGTTAGGGTGCAAGATGCAGACAGCAAAATGCAGTATGGAATAGAGAAGGCTAGGTGTTCGCACCTGGTCAGAGGGGGAGTTGAAGACTGAAGGCTGTTATCTGGTTACCTGTGGATGCACAAGATGACTTGCATTTGAAATACAATGGAATGTTTCAATGTCTTTGAAAGAGATATACATTTAGGACAGATTTAAAATGCTTTGGCCCAGATAGTGGCTAGAGAAAAACCAGTTCATTACTCTGTGTGCCTGGTAGGTAAAGAAAGACTTGCAGATAGGCAAGGAAGTCATTTGCTTGCTATTGTGTCCCTAACTCATAATTTATTATAGAAAGACCAAATTTTAGAAATCTCAATGGAGAGGAAAAGAGTAATCACAAACATTGGTTCACACTCTTCAGTACCCTTAATCCTTTTTGCCTCCCAGAGTGTGTGGCAGTCTGTGTCAATGATGATTACAGTTGTATCAAATGATTTTCTTGTGCATAGATATACACAGACATATACATACATTAGGATAATAAAAATCTTGCCTTTATATGCACGTAATAGTATTTCGAAATGTTTAAAATTATTTTGTCTGATGCAACAGCGCAGTATTAGGTTGAACAACATAAAATTGTCATTTTTGCTGCTCAAAAGCAGTTAAATATGGCCAATTTCATATAGTTCAACCAAACATGAGTATAACCATTTAATGCATTAGTCAACCAATGTATGGAGGTGCTAAGCACCCAATTTGAGCTTACCTGGCTCTTAAGTGCTAGAGATAAATCTAGAATCCAGGTCTTCTTAGCTCGGTAACTTCCACTGTAACATAATTTTCATACAAGGAAAGAGGATAACCATATGTTATGTAAACCAAAAATAAACATCTTATCTATGTTTGTTTTGTGATAAATTCACTACAGATAAAGATAATGAGGAAAACTTCAAGAAATCTGCTTTAAGTGCTCTTCATTAATTTTTTGCACCCTTATGCATTTTTTTTCCAAATTAGCAAAGAGCAAAGAATAGAGTCATTTATGCTGTGAAAAGATTACATATTTAGTTTTTCAAATTAGTTGGCTGTGAGTAAATTATTTTTTACCTCTACTTTGTAGGGTTCAGAGAGTTGAAGAGGAGAAAAAGCATTATGTTTGATTAAATGAAAAAAATATTAGAATGATTGTGTCATGAAAAATTGTCTATGTACCTCTTCTTTCTTAAAGAAGTGAGTCAGACTCTCTACATTTTGAGAAAAAGATTTGAATGAAAGAGCCAACCTTTTGATTCTGAAATAGTCTTCCTAAATAATAACTGAATTGGAAATCAAATCAATGACTCAATTCCTCTTCTGACTATACTAAAGTTTCCTTAAAATGAGTACATCACATATAATTTCTCAGCTTTTTTGTTGATGCTACAGGGGATTCAAGCATAATATTATATATGCAATGTTTTCCCAAGAATTAGCAAATGACTATCAAACATGGAAATACAATTTAACAACTTAAACTAAAAGAAATGTAGATCATTAATTTGAATTCAATTAGCTGGCTGCATCCCAGTAAATGGCACTTAGTTAAGTGCCTCAAGTGTGTGATATGGGAATTCCACTGGTCCAGCAAGCCCCTTGTTTCCTCAAGCAACTCAGCAGTTGCTTTGTTGCCCTAAAAGATAGATTCTTTCTTCCCACGCTGCACTCGCGGCTTCTCAGGGCACAGGGAAGATGGCACCGATTTATTTACCCATGAATGCTTTTGTGAGAGGAGAGAGGCCTCTGTGCTTCAATTTTTTCCCCCCTGGACAGAAACTTGGGGCGAGGGAGGGAGGGAACGTCTGTGTTATTTTATTGTTTTTATCTTTCTAGTTATTCAAGTTTCAGACCTAGCCAAAAAATTTCCTACAATATTTCTCATTTTATTTCCAGAAAAAATAGATTTTTAAAGCAACTCACAGTGGAAATAAATCCCCAGAAATGGTGTCTGATTGAATAGGTATGTTTGTCTGATAGCTGGTAGATTCCATAATTAATAGGAAAAGCTCTAAGGAGGAAAATCAGAAAATCTCTCTCTCTCTCTCTCTCTCATATGACTGAGATTCCTTATACATTAATTTCACTTTATATATATATGACTATGTAAAGTTTTCTATGTTGAGTCAAAATAATACATCCACAAGAATCCTTTGCAAGCTCATATATTCTTAGTATGATACTCTTTATTGATTATTGTTTTGATGTGCATGATACAATTTTCTCTTTCAATAAAGTCCTGCTTAGCCTTGATTTCATGGATAAGGAATGGAATATAAAAAGGCCAAAAATTAGTAGCTGTCAGTGGCTATTACTACATAATAATAGCTCAAAGCTACCAGAACACCAAAATGCAATGGATAAAAAAAAAATTAAATATTTATTATAGCTCACAAGACTACAGGTCAGCTGGGTAGTTCTGGTCTCTGCTGGACTTACTCTGGCCAGCTGTGCTGGTTGTGGGTGAGAATCTCATTTGTTTAGGGGTCAGTTAAGGACTGGTTGGTCTAGGGGGCCTCACTATTATGTCTTATGGTTGGCAGATTCTTGGTTGAGATAGCAGGGGTGACTGGGTAATTATTTCAGTATACAGTAAACTAGCTGTCATTCACATGGTGATGACAGGGGCCCAAGAAAGTGACTGAGAAGTTTCAAGGTCTCTTGAGGTTTGGCTTCAGATCTGGCATATGACCAACTTTGTCAAGTTCTATTAGCTGAAGTAAGTCATAGCATTAACACAGATTCAAGGGTAGAGGAATGAGACTCCATTCTTTAATGGGAGGAGTCACAAAGTCACTTTGTAAAGGACATAGATATCAGGATTTGTAAATATTTGTGGTCATTTTAAAAGATCACTTTCTCAGTGTATTAATGGAGTATTTCCAGAGTATATTTCACAAAACACTGGCTCCATATCTATTTTTTTAACATATTTTTTATTTTAAAATTGTGGGGTACAATTAAGGGTTAGGTATACAAATATGCATTATGCAGGTACCCTTGTTGATGAAGTATACCCCCTTGTCCCCAGACAGATATCGACTACTATTAATCCCACCTCCCTTCCCCTCCCTGCCCCTCCCATAGTTTCCCGCCACTGTCACTTCTTTTCTTATAATATTACGATAGTTGTTCAAGGTCCACTTATGAGTGAGAACATGTGATACTCTAATCTTTGTTTCTGTGAGAGATCACTCAGTATTATAAACTCTAATTCCATCCAGGTTGCTGTGAAATTCATGATATATGCTATAATTCATATGGAAACCAACATATATGTGCACATACAAAAAAAGAGAAGGATAGGTTTCCATAGTCAAATACAATCAACAAACCCTGCATTTCTGGGACTTTTCCTCCTTGTTACCTAGAAACGAGCTAGCAGGGACAGTGGTTCCAAGTCTTCCATCAGGGGTAACTATTACCACCCATAATTGCAAAAGTTCCTTCTCATCTCAACAAGAGGGGCTGTGGTAAGACTCAGTTTCCCAAGGATTTGGGACCCCCTTTAAGTCTCCAGATGTTGGACAACTGAAATTTCCAGTCATTCCTTTAAATGTTTGGTGTCCAGGCTCAGAGTGCTAGGTGCTTGAGGTCAGCTTTCTCTTCATTGAAAGCCATTCTCATACTTACATCATACAAAGGAAGAGCAGAAGGGTTGTGGAACCCTTTATAGGAGTATAGCCCCTCAGTCTATCCAGCTATGTGCTGCCCAGTATGCTTCTCTCACAATTCCACAGGATTCTGAGAAAAGAGAGGTGGTATGCCTGCTGAGATTAGCAAAGGCATTATGATTTACAGTAAATAATCTGCACGAAATAATATTTGCTGGTGGTATTTGGACATAGACCATTGCATGAGAAGCCCAAACAAACATTATCAGGATTCTCTGATTATGCTGTGTATTGGATATCTGTGCTTTCCACCCCAAATTCATGTGTTGAAGTCTTAATCCCCAATGCTGTGGTATTTGGAAGTGGAGCCTTTGATGGGAGTTAGGTCGTGAGGGTGGAGCCCTCATGAATGCTATTAATATCCTTATAAAAGAAGACACAAGAGAAACAAGAGAAGTGATCTCTCTCTCTCTCTCTCTCTCTCTCTCTGTCTCTCTCTCTCTCTCTCTCTCTGCCATGTGAGGATATAGCAAGAAAGCTGCTGTCTGCAAACCAGGAAGGTCCTCACTAGGAACCAAATCAGCTGGCACCTTGATCTTAGACTTCCACCCTTCAGAACTATTAGGAATAAACTTCTGCTATTCAAGCCACCTTGTCTATGGTATTTTTGGTATAGCACCCTAAATGGAGTAAAACAGATTATTTACTGTAAATCATAATGCCTTTGCTGATTAACTCTTAAATGGACAGAATATAATTCCCAAGTTTTTTTGATCAGGGAATCTTTTTTCAAGCAGCATTTTTCAGGACTGGTATTACATAGACTGCATATTACATTTTTAAAAAGTCTCATTATAGAATAAATTTCAGTAAAATAAATGTATCAAAAATGCAAATTTATATAAAAATTAAAATGTTCATTTATTTTCTCACATACATTTATTGCACTTTCAGTCCTGTCTGAGAAAATGTTGGTAGTCAAAATAAGCAACCGAACAGAAACAGCTGGAAAAAAAGTTGAAGTTAAAGGAAAAAGACAAAAGAAAAACTTTAAAATGTCAGATAAAATGGCCCAGTGTCTGATACATGTTAGACACCCCACAAAGTGTGTTGAAACAGGATCTGAACACAAAATTTAATTTGAATGAATAAGCTAATAGTTTATTAATCTTTCAATGAATCTCAATTATGTCTCACTATGTATCAATCTCACAGGTTATTGGAGACACAACAAGAAATAAGATAGCATTCTTGACCTCAAGAGGCTCACAGTCTAGCACAGTAGTTGGCAATTTGTGACTCAGATCCAAACTCTGCACACCTGTTTTGGCAAATGAAGTTTTACTGGAACACAGTGAGATTCATTTATGTATTCTCTTACAGAATTGTGTACTTGCTCCAGAGACTATATGGTTTGTAGAATCTAAAATATTTACTGTCTGATCCTTTATACCAAAAGTTTGCTGACTGCTGATATCCTGTAGATTCATTTTTAACTGTTCCAGTTCTGTTTTTTTCTCTTAGAGAATATTTCCCTCCTTTTTTTTTCTAATGTTGTCAATTACTTCTTCTAAAGAACAAAACAAACAAAAACAACAACAACAACAAACTCTGTAACCTCTAGTCCCAGTCAGGGCACTAGGGGTATTTCTAGAATTTCTCAATTTATCCAATGAAAGCAATGCTATGCCTATTCTACAAGTCACTCTTCTGTCTATGATAGAGAGAAAAAAGAAATGTGACCATTCAGATTTGAGGAGCATAAGGAGTTCTTGAGCATTGCTGTCATAATGTCTTGCTTTACTGTGGAAGCTTTCACATCACTTTACAATAATAAGTTTCTTTGCTCTACTATGCCAGGCAAATTAAAAAAAAAATCATTGATATTATCACTGTCCAGTTGTGAAAGCAGATACAAAGGATTGAAATGATTCACAAAAGGACTTGACTCCTTGACAGAGAAATTTACTCTTAAATTTTAGTAACTTTTATAATGCTCCTTCATTATACCCTGTATGTCTTCGTCAGTTTAGGCTATTATAAAAACAAACAAACCCTATGGATTTGGTGACTTATAAGCAATAGAAACTTATTTCTCACAGTTCTGGAGTCTGGAAGTCCAAGATCAGGGTACCCGCATGGTTGGGCTCTGGTGAGGACCCTCTGCTGGGTTATAGACTGCTGTCATTTAATGATACTCTCACATGGTGGAAAGAGGATGAGAGAGTTTTCTGGGGATAAAGGCACGAATCCCATTTATCAGGGCTTCACTCTCATGACCTAATCACTTCCCAAAGGCCCCACCTCCTAACACCATCACTGTGGGGGCTGGAATTTCAACATATGAATTTTGGGGAACACACACATTGTCCATTGCACCATGCAAAAACAAGATCAGGTCCTGTTCCAACCCAGTTCTAGCTTTTGAAATTAAACTGGACTTCCATGAACGTTCTCCTAAAGCCCTCATTTCAATTTAGCTACTCCTTGCCCCCAAACAGTGCATGATAAAAGGAGTGTCCCATTCTTAACATTATTATTATTAGGTGATGGCATGACAGTGCAAATCCCAGAGTTACTTTCCCCCCCAAGAATTCCCTGGATGTTACCTCTGTCTGTGAACTGCCCAACCTCTGTCATGGTTTCCTTCCTTGCTCCTTTTGCTGACTGCTAAGGTTGTTTTTGTCTCTATGTAAAGGTGACAGTGGTAAAACAGTCAGCTCTGGGTGAATGGAAAGTCTCTGTCTATTCTTTTTGTTTAACAAAAACACTTCAGAAAAAGAAAAAAGAGAGAGAGAGGTGATCCCCCCCATTCTTAAATGCAAATTTTCAGGAATGTGGAGAACTTTGGAATTCTAAGAGATTTTCATAAAAGAAATAAGAGCGTGACAATTTTCCTCCTAGGAATGCGGGAGCTCAGCTGTTGTATCGCTCTGAAACTCCACTCACTCACTCTGTCCTCCATGTATTGTATTTCAATAAAAACTTAATAAACAGAATATTAAAGATTTGAAGAATTATACAAAGTATTAAATTTCTAACCCTGCCATTTATTTTATTTTTATGAGATATCAGGACCAGTTTAATAAGTATAATAAACATAAACTCTGGCATTTATAACACTATTCACCAGATTAATACCAGATAATATTTTCTAGAATTGCTATTTTAATAGGAATAAATGAATAAACAGATATGTCTTGGACTTATTTTACCAAGATTGCAGGAAACCAATTTTTGAAATCAAATTAACAACTAAAATCAATATTTCCCCCATTAATTCCATAGTCACTAAAAGAGTTCTAGTAGTAGAAGATAGCAGAGGATATTCTGGCATTGGACCAGCCAATGCTGCCTTTGATGCAAGTTAAAAAAAAAAAAAAAAGTTCTTCCCACTCTTTCAGTCTTAACCTGTTGTCCTAGGCTTGCTATTCTAGGTAACTTTACAAAACCACTTGCATGTGTACATCTGAGGCAGGAGGCAGTAAGGTATGCTTTGCTATTAATATTTTTAATTTTTTATCTATTACTCCCTTTATCTTTCTATCTCTTTCTAAGACCTTAAAGATGTTGATGACTTTAACTAAGACCCAAGGACATAAAAAAAAGAATACTAACAGAAATTGTTCCTTCTTAGACCTCAAAGAAAGGGATAAAGTGGTAAGTACTCAAGCATTTAAGCCACTTAAAATAAAGGCTATTCATTGTAACATTGCCAGGAAGGAGAATGACACCCCAGTCCTATCAACTCAAAGAAATAAATTCTCCCAACAAGCAGAAAGCCTGGAAGAAGACCCTTAGTGGCCCCAGATGAGAACTGCCTTCTAACCTGAGCTTTGATTTCAGCTCTGCGAGACCCTATGCAGAGAATCTAGCCATGCCAAATTCTGACTTCTGACCAACAGTAACTGTAAGATAATAAATGCATGTTGTTTTAAATTTCTATGTTTGTTTGAAATTTTTCATGCAGCAATGTAAAGTGAAGACAGCTATGTCACACTGTGATAATAAATGATCTTCCTATCTCAGCAGCTTAACAGAACAAAAAGTTACTTCTTGCTCCAGGTCTATGTCACCTATGAAGGTTTAGGGTTGAGGTGGAGTTTGCACCAGAGAATTATTTAGAAATACAGGATGAACCATATCTTTAAAAACATATAATCTCTTAGATTCCTAAGGGGTGAGATTTCTGGAGGGTGGCACACTTTGGCCCAAAGTGACACATATAACCCACCAACCAGAACTAGTCACATGGCTCTTCCTGGTCTCAAGGCAGCAAGGAAATGGGAAGGAACAGATAGAACATTTAGTGAACCCTTCTGCATCTACCGTGAGAAATGAATGAAATCATGAAATTCTTACCATGACCTTGTGAGAAATGTCTTACCATTATCTTTTCACAAATGGGCTAGTTAACTGAAGCTCAGAAGGGACGTGCAACTTGCTCAGGGTCACACTGGTGGCAGAATCTGGATATTAGCTTAGTTTTGTGTAACGGGAAAGCACAAACTGTTTTTCCTGTGCACTGTTGCCTTGTCCCAACTTGAAGGACTTCTAAAGAGACTACTACAGAGGCCTGGTCTAGACACAAACATACGTAACTGGGTTGGAATTTGAAAGTTATCCCCAAACCCAGACCTTTGACTCATCTTCAAAACAAAGCACACGGTGTCTCAATCTTCTCACCTACAATGTGAGAATAAACCCATTATTGCATCTCATTTAAGGTGCCATAGATTGTAAAATTTGCCATTAATTTATGAACCACTAAGAAGGAAAAGCTACTTTCAATTAAGCTACGATATACAGTAATTGTAAGATACAATGTAACAGTAAAATAATGTGCATCTGAGAATGGCTAAAATATAGCAATACTTACCCATTCTTATCTGAAGGTACTTTAGGTAAAAATTATCATAGTGAGTTTCATCTTGACACTTTGTCTTAGGGCTTTGTAGGACTGGACTGTGATCAATAGAGACATATTCATTTGAGAAACTTTAAGTCCTCTCTGTAACTCGTAAAAGACTTGCACCTCTGTCTACTTTTGAAAAGGTTTGGGGCAATTAATCAATACACATAAGCAATGTGAAAATATTACACATTTAGGAATGACAAAAACAACTTACATTTTTCCATATGCAAATGCTATTCTAGGTACCTTACAAAAAAACCCTATTAGTTGGATACAATTAGCTCCATAATAAAAATGAAGCATTTGAAGTCCAAAGAGATTAGACAAAGACACACAGCTAGTAAAAGGCCAAATGAGGAATCAAGTTCAGGAATCTGTTTTTAGAACTCAGGGTTCTAACCAAACATGGCAATCTACTTATTAGATGTAACCCCTCTACAGACTCAGTCCAAATCTTCCATTCACTAGAAATTTCTCTCTACCCTATTTCTGCCTTCAAATCTGTATCTATTTTAGGACCACAGTTCTTACTTCTCTTTCTTTAACAATCTCTGTTACTCTCAAGCAGGTATGGGTTTTGTTTTTCTCCAAGCCCTTCTAAAAGATTGTGCTTTGGTTGGAGTGTAGATTGTATTCTGTCTTGTATGGTACCAATATTCAATAAGCATTTGTGATTGCCTGAAAAAAGTCTCTGAACATATTCATCTTAATCCCGTAAATTAACTTCTATGGCAAAAAAACGGGTCTTTGTAGAAATAATTAAATCAAGGAACTTTATAAAACAAGTAAATTACCTTGGTTTATCCAGATGAGCCTGTAATGCTATTACATACATTTTTCCAAGAGGAAGGCAGAGGGAGACTACACACACACACACACACACACACACACAAAGAAAACTGCAGAGGCAGAAACTGCAGTGATGCAGACACAAGCCAAGGAATGCTAACAACCACCAGAAGTTGTAAAAGGCAAGAACAATTTTTCCTAGAGGTTCCAGAAGAAGCCATAGCCTTTCTGACATTTTGATTTAGGCCCAGAAATATAGTTTTTCTTTATTTTCCCCCCAGAACTAAGAATGAATAAACGTATGTTGTTTTGAACCTTATAGTTTGTGGTAAATTATGATAGCAGTCACAGAAAACGAATACAGCATTTATTCAATTAAATATTTAAAAAAATAATTTATTCAAATTTAAATAATTTTTCACTTTTAAACTGGATCATTGGGCATAGTATCCTGAATAATGTAGTCATATTATAAATATACAACTTTTTATTATGCATTTTGGCTAATTATAACAAAACAATGTGATTTAATCATAGGACAATATAAAATAAAATAATACCATGAGTGTATGTAATGTCAGTTCAACCTTTTATTTGCAGTTAAAGGAATATAATCTGATATGTTAATGGTTGTTACTGAAAGTAGACATCTCCTAAAACAAATAATTCATGTATGTTTTCACTTCTTCTACGAAAATGGGTGCTGAACTTGAAGTTAAGTGATAAGTTTCATATCTCCCTAGAAACATCTCTATTATTAATTTCTGCTGGTTGGAAAATAAAATGGACAAATTTAGAAACCCAAAAAGTATCCACTCAAAAGTATTGCATGTAAAAAAATAGTACTTACAGAGGATGAATGCTTTTTCTCAAATACTAGAATTTACTGTGGAGGCCTTCTCCTAGTATTATTTCTCAGATCCTTAATAATTGAAATATCTTCAGCTATTGTCTAAATTAAATGCAATATCTCTGCAATTTTCTTTTAAAAAGGAGAAATCATTGCATGAGACTTTGGTCAATACAAAATTAATATTGCCATCTACGATGAAAATCTGGAGTGGGTTCATAATTTAAAATAAAAAACTTCAATACACCCTGTAAGTGCTGCCAAAATAAGCAGGAATTTACTTTTCATTTGAGCAGTCAGATTTTTCTTCTGTCTGCAAACAGAGCAAAATTCAGGACATTTCACTACTGGAGAATCTCTAATGAGTGGTTAGTAAAATACCCACCTTTCTGACTGCCACTGGATATCAAAAAATTACTCACTTCTGACTCAGTAATTACCCACCAAAAATTTAGATCAAGTGGTCTTCACGTCACCCAAATTAGTACCTGACAAGGAATGCTTTTGGCAAGGTTGGCAGCTTAGAAACAGGAAGTGAGTAGCAAAACATTATTAAAACTTGAAAAAATAACAGGCTTAAAGGTGTGTGATCTACCACTCAAACACTCTAAAACTACTACAGGAGAGAGGCATCCCACCTGGGCAGAAGAGAAGCTCAGGGAACCAGTAGAGGAAATAAAGCAAAGAAAATGTCTCTCTATCTTTGCTCATCCAGTTCTCTGATGGGCCATGATTAGTATTATCTCCACATTTTCAAATGCGCAAAAGACTTGGAACTTTGCAAGAGGGAAAAAGTTCTGAATGTTTGTTTACAACGGACTCTGAGGATCAAAACTGTGTTTGGAAAACCTTTTGTCAATGGATGGTTTACTTCTTAAGTCACATACAGGCCAGGGTCTGATGCCTTCATAGCCTGAGAATGAATAGCAGGAGGCTTGCCTTAGAATCTGAACAGGCACTTCATGTGATTCAAATCCTGAGTTTATTGAAACATGGCCCAAATCTACAAACTCGGCTTGTTTTTGTCTTTGTCTTCATGCTTAGGGTCATCTGGCAGTGGATGGAGCTTTCTCAAAGGAGTGGTTTGTTGATATTTTGTCTTTAAATTAGTCTAACCAGGTTACTGAAATTCAATTTTTTTATTTGAACATTATTTTTCATGAGATCTTTGCAATATTCTCTCATCACTCAATTCATATACCTATCATTCGACTTGAGCATTACAAAAGTGGATTTTAAAGGTACAATGACTTCTGAGTTATATTGTCACATTTTTAATCCACATATGAGGGGAGACCCCGGAAAACCCAGAATTTATTTATAAAAACTTGTGTCCTCATTCTTCCATGTTTAAATTGCAGTCACTTTCAAAGTATCTTTCATTTGTTGCAATACACCTATTATCTGAGATGCTTTTTCCACTGTTTAAAACGGTGTTCGAACTCAACAACGTTGATGCCTTTTAGTGTTTCTGTCGTTTTTTGTTTGTTTGTTTCGCCTCTTCCACATCGGCAAAATGTTTTTCTTTGAGGATTTTTTTCATTTGGGAAAACAAAACAAAACAAAAAATCACTGGGTGAGATCGCATGAAAAGGGAGGGTGGGACAAGGGAGTTGCCATTTTGGGTCAAAAACTGCTGAACACTCAGCGTAGTGTGGGCAGGTACGCTCATATATTACCCATCACGAAACGGGCAAACACATTGAAAGGATCACCAAAAAAAAAAAAAAAAAAAAAATTCACTGAAGCTGAATGCAACCTCTCAAAACAATGCTAGCTGGTACTCTAATGCTGATGGGCTCTTAGACTTACCGAGAGGAGAAGCCTGTCCTGCAAGGGGCCTTCCCTCCAAAAAATAATAATTTCATATTTTTAGGGTCCCCCCTCATATAATATGTTTGATTAAAAACACTGATAACACTATTCATTAAAAGCTACTCTTGTCATTCATAAGACTTCAGTCAAATAGTCTTTTGTTAGAAAAACAACAAAAAAATAACAAACATCAACTTAGATCAGAAGTCACCAAACTGGCCTGTGGGCTAAACCCAGTCTAATTCATTTGTTTACATATTGTCTGTCACTGCTTTCCTTGCTACAATGTCTGCAGAGCTGAATACCTACAAGAGAGACCCTGTGACCCACAAAGCAGAAAATATTTACAATCTCTCTCCTTACAAAAAAAAAAAATGGTGACCATTCAGTTCACTGGATAATGGTATGAATATTATATAGATTGCAGTCTATACCACAGAACATTCTCTGGCCACTATGTTATTATTGTCTGATACTCTCTTGACTGTATTCAAGGTCCTTCATGATCAAATCCCATGTCCTCCTACTACCCTGGCACTCATTATCCAGTACCGCATTCCTCAAACACACTGTCACATTCACACTTGAATATTGTTGCTAGGCATCAGAGATACAATGCCTATTAAGATGTGGTTCCTGCCTATAACACATGTGCCATCTAGCAGGAGCTCATTACCTAGCAAGCACAGTGCCTGGGATAAAGTAGGTGTCACATACCTGTGTACTTTAGAGGTAGTTGAAATGAATTGAGCTGAATTTATATATATATATATGAACTGTTGCAATAAGTATTCATTATGTTCTTATCTTGGCATTACCTCCAAGTCAGATTAAAAAGTCTTCTCTATTTGTACAATAAAATTGTAGAAGAAATTCTTGATAAATCTTGAACAATTTACTTAATAGCATTTTCTAGGCTCAAATCATACAGCCAAACTAATCTACACTAATTGAAGCATTTTACTAATTACTCTTTCTACATAGGTCTTGAAAATTTTTCTTTCTTGCTGAGAGAGAGAGGAATATAGAAGTATGAAGCTAACATTTTCAACATTACGACTGCTTTGTTTTGGTCTTGGATAATTATTTGTGCCATGTCATAGATTCCGTAAGATATTGTTTGATATGGTATTATTATGGGTACTGCATTTTTCTCCTGAGGTAATACTTGGGGGTCCACTTATGAAATTGTATTTAAATGAAGACTAATTAATTATAAAAGGACCTCTTGGCAAAGATTGCTCAAATTAAATAATAATTACCAAATATCCTCTTCACTTTATGCTATATAGACTCAGCCTTCAAATTTCACCAAGACTTTAACAAGTCAGTTCTGGTAATTACTCAATAATCTCTTCCTTCAGTGGTATATGCCTCTCAGGTTTTTCATAGACTATCTAAAAAAAGAAGAAGAAAAATAATTTCACCTTTGATTTCCATCTAGACTTGTATCACCTAAGGACTAAAGCCATTTTAGTTCAACAACTCATCTGAAATAGTCCAACACTAACTCTAAGAAGAAAATCATCGGTGTTGCTTTCAGGAGATATCCAACCGATATTGTTGCTGTAAGTCTGGTTTCAGACTGAGACCTTAGACATTTCTGACACTGAAACCTGAATACTTTTATCCCACTGTGACTATTATGGAAAGTTAGAAAGCTGTGTGGTAAGTGTTAAGCCTTAGATTGAAAAAGAGTAATGGTCACTTATGAAAATGTCTGCGTATTTGTTCTAAAAGCTAAGCTCTTGTTCTTGGGACAAATGTCATAATCACTCCATACGTCTTCACCAATTCTGACTGTATCTTTATGCAAAACAGTTTGCTTCCCTTCCAGAAAACTTGTGTGGTATCTACCTTATTGCCTAAGTGAGCATTACCACAATTTAGGGAATTATAAAAAAAAATGATTTCCTCAACTCTTAGGAAAAAAAGGAATCAACTCCAAAAATTCATTGAAATATACTTAACTTGAAGCTTAAATACATGTTTCATGAGCAAAGGAAGATGGGGGAGTCAATAAAAAATGTCCAGCTGTTATGGACTGAATTGTGCCCCACCCCTTCTCAAATCATGCTCAAACCCTAACCTCCAGGGTGATGGTATTTAGAAATGTGGCCTTTGAGAGATAACTTGGTTTAGATTAGGTCCCAAGTGCAGATCCTTCATGACTGGATTAGTACCCTTATCAGAAGAGACCCCAGAGAGCTCACTGTCTCTCTCTTCCACTCTCTGCCACGTGACAAAGCAGAAAAAAGGTGGTCAATTGCCAACTTGGAAGAGAGCCCCAACCAGAACCTGACCATGCTGAAAGCCTGATCTCAGACTTCCAGTCTCTCGACTATGAGAAAATAAATTGCTGTTGTTTAAGCCACACTGTCTATGGTATTTGGTAATGGTGGCCTGAGGTGACTAAAACACCTGGTAACCAGAAGATTTACAATTATTTTAGTAAAGGATGTGCCTGAAGAAGCGGCCTGAGTCTGATGCCTTGATTAATACATAAACAGACTCTGAGTGGCTCTTCTTCTACTTATCGCCAAGATACAATCTGGCACAACAGTTTTGTTTGATAGACAGCATTGGCCTAAGCTTGTCAACTAGCCAATGTGAAATAACATTATTGCTGTATAATGTCGAGTTAGGCTGCATAATATTTCCATTGTATGACACACATGATGAAGAGATTTCAGAGTTTCCACTGTTTACATAATTAGCATTACATATTTGTGAAATTAAGGTACCACTATTACTGTTATTACCATATTTCCTTCCTCTCAGGGTGCTGATACGTATGTGTGTTCACTTGCAAGAATGATCAGAGAAAGCACCACCTCTGTCTCCAAAGGCTCTCTGCATCCCTGCAGTCCCCACAGAAGGTATCTGAACCCCCACTTTATCTTGCGGCCTTGCCAAAAATAAAATAACCAGTGCCGGCTTGAGGAATGAGAGGAGAAAACAAGAGGGAACCGGCCTAAAAGGCCTGGCTCCTAGTGTAGTTTATTGCTCTACTGCTGGTTTGAAAGGATTATGTAGCCATAGGCTATCTCCAGATAGAAAGATGGTTCAGTGACATCCCTTTGGTAAATAAGTAGCTATTCCTCCTCCCTCTAAACGTCACATTGAAGTAGGCTGTGTTTTCTGATTAATTCAGTTTGAATACCGCTGACTGACTGTCACTGTAGTCATATGTCACTGGTGGCAGCTCAGAGAGTCTAACCTTCTCTAACATCAGTGCACACAATTCATTTTAAAATGTGGTCTAATAGTTTCCGAATACCTGCAAGGTAAAGGGAAGATGGGATGTATTTTCCCTCAAAATAGCCTGCAACCAAATTTATGAAAGCAAAGGGTAGGCACAGTAGTGTTCTTTGCAATGCAAGAGCTGTAAGTCACTAGGAAATTTTCCCCAAAGAATCGTCTTCATCTTTTTCCAGAACTTGACCAGGCCCCTGGCACTCAGGTACGTGAGGAGATATGACACCTCCTTAAGTTTACATTGTACAATTAGAGAGGGGCAGAACACCAAAACCACTTGTCTTTGGAAGCAGTCTGATAGTGTAACTCTAGGTTTTCATCACAGGAAGCAGACACCAGGCCAAGTCTACATAACACATCTCTCTTTTTTCAGTTCTGGAGGAAGAGTGTTGTGCTGGAGACCTTGGGCGTTGAAGTCAGTTGGTTGAAATCACAACTCTGCTATTAATTAGCTTCCTAAAGTAAAATAAGCTACTAAACTGTCCTGGCCCTCAATTTTTCATCCACAAAACAGCAATAATATCACCTCATTACATTGCTGTGATGAGCTTAAATGAAACCCAGAATGGGAACACCTACTCCTTGTCACTTGTTTTTGAACACACATTGGAGAATAATGCTACTAAAAATGTGCATGGCTTTTATGCATGGCCATGTGCAAAAGAGACAAGGCTTTGACCTAATCTTGCCTCAGGCTTTGGCCTCCAACTCCGACAATAAACACACACGTCTCTGTTTACAACTCCATAAACAGGGACATGTGTTTCTGTTAACAATGCATGCTCTGGGCTGTCTCTGTGATCAATTATTTTATATCATTTTCAAATTGCCACGTGTTTACATCTTTCCAAATAGCTGTCCCCTGAACAAAAAAGGCCTGCCTAACTATGGCATGGTCAGAGGGGTTCCCTTCAACTTATCACATCTAGAAATGCCACAGACAGAAATGCTTCCAGGCTATTTGCTAAGAAAACTAGCATAAGCTGCTTATCAGAAAATATTACATTTTCCCTGAAAGGTGAACTGTTTTGTCAGTTGCTTGGGCTGTGTGAAATTTCTTTTTTGTCATGATAGGTCACTGCACAGAAGCTAACAGTAGACTGCCATCTCCCTGGTGGATGCCAGGGCCCTGGGCAAAATCCTGAAAAGCTAGCCTTTGCTTTTAGGACAAGTATGCTATCACTGGAGTCCAAGCCCTATATAAATGTAAGTGGTATTAGCGTTGTTGCAACTGGGTGCTTTTTAAAGATGCATCAGCTAGCTTACCTTGTGGATCCAGACCCTGTATAATATTTGATATACTCCAGTTTCTTCTGCTGGCAGAATAATTTGGTAGAACACGTTGCATTCACTTTTTGAAACACCTCAATTTCACATTCAAAATCCAAAATTCCAACCCCCAAATAAGCATCACATGAAGCTGAAAACTGGAGTTTCAGATGCTGTCCTATTATGTATTTGTGTCATTGGGCAGGTCATTTCAATGTCACTGAAACTCAGTTTCCACATCTGTAAACTGTCAATAAAAGTATTATTTATCTCTTGTGGTAATTATGGGATTCATGAGAAAATACTGAAGTAAAAATTATTGTTCACTGCAAAGGCCAAGACAAATGTAAGGCATGTAAATTACTTTTATTTTAATCAAACATGTTACCAAATTCCACACAATCACTGTGCAAGAGGCTAATCACCAGCACATAGAGCTTTCAGTTTCCTGCTCAGTGTTTGGAGCTCAACCAATCAGTGACTTGTTTTTGTATCATGACATAGGAGGATTGAATTCTGCCTGGTTTATGGTCTGAACTATACAAATTTGCATTTTGACCAGAGACCTGAGATAATTTACTGTGCTTCATGAAGTTTTACAATTGGGTCTATTGAGTATAATAATATTAATAACAACAATAACAATAATTGAACACTCAAAGAGACTAAATGGCTTGCTCTTGGACACAAAAGCTAGTAATTGATCAAGATTTAATTTACATCTAATTCTGTTTGGGCGCAAAGAGCAGAATCCTGGGACATGAGGCTTCACTGCCTCTGAACCCTGAAAAAGACAGTGACAGAAGTCTTGTAGTATGTTCCTTCCTTTCACTTTCAAGAGTAAGTAGAAGTGAAGTTTACATGTGATTTTGATGTTTAAACAGCTCCCAGTCTCAAGTTGGTGTGACAGTGTGAAAAAATAGAGGAATATTTTAGACCACATTTAGATCCTTTCTTCTGGAAACTCAAATTCTCACCCTTTTTCTTCTCTCTCTCTCTCTCTCTCTCTCTCTCTCTCTCTCTCTCTCTCTCTCTCTCTCTCTCTCTCTCTCTCTCTCTCTCTCTCCCCCCCCGCCTTCCTTTCTCTCTCCCTTCGCTCCTTGCTTTACTTTCTCTCCCTCTCACACTTCCTCTTCCTATCTCTACCTCTACCTCTCTTTCTCCTTCTTTCCCCCAACCTCAATTTCCTCTTTTTTACCCTCTCCCTTCTCTCTCCCTCTCCCTAGGAGAAAGATTTGCCCAGAATAAAAACAAGAGACTTTAGGCATCAAAACCATATTTGAACCTACTTTACCTGGACATTTAGCTATGAGCCTGGACATTGGCTTAGCTGCTCAGACATCAGGTTCTTCATATCTGCAATAAACCTACACTCCCCATGCAGAGGTATCATATGTACCATGGAAAAAGAGCATAAACAAGGTGCCTAGCAGGATGCTTGTCCTTTAGGAATGAAAATTTCTTCTCTAATCCAGGTATAATATCTGAACAACTGATATTAAAGTAGCAAACCTAAATCACCCAGATTCTGTCATCTTCTAAATATAAGGGAAATTGTCAAACTGATATATTTTCACTGAAATAAATGAATATTTCATCATCCTACTGAGAGAGGAAGCATTTTTCTGGTTCACATAGTACTGGCTACCGGTTCATGGACTCACCCTACATGGTCTAGATAGTTCTTTTCTGTGGTTGGCCAAGACACAGACTCAAGGCCTTTTATGGACACCCAACAATCAGCATACTCCAGTTTTGTTCCTTCTCCATCCTTCTTTTTCCCTAATCATTCTGACATCTTTTTTTTTTTTTTGCAGTCAATCAACATACAGAATTCTTGGTGCAAGGGACAAATTTGCTTTGCTTTATTTGCAGTAGCTGGCTTCAGGCATTCTCAGATTCTAACCTCATGTTCTTTTCTGAATATATTACAAATCATCTCCATTATTAGTCTCAGCGTCCAGTCTTAAGCAGGAATTAAAATCAACAGCGCTGAAAAACACTGCTACTTGAAGCCAAAAATAGCCCCCACGCCTCATGTGAGGAACAGAAAACAGCTCCTGAGACCCCCCTCATAGCTCCCTATGAGCATTCTTTGAATTCTTTCCAATAGTCATTTCCTTTTCCAAAAAGTGGGGAATATTTCCTGACTATGCAGAATCCCAAACCTTGTGCCTGCAAAGCACACCTGTGATTCAAAGGTACCTCTATTCTGAGTATGATTGCTCCAAAACCATTTAGACAGCATAAGAGAGCCAAGTAAAGACTGCATAGGAAGAATTTGCAGCCTTTTATTTTTATTTTTACATTTTATTTTTGTCCAAATCATAGATGAGTCACTTGACCCACTGAAGAGGTAAGATAAGAAACGAATTGTTTCTCTGACAACTACCGTGGTTCAAGTAGTTACAAGGCCAAGATATAACAACCCTCTGAACGGTCTCACTTTTGGTCTGCCCTGTCTAAAACTCACTTAGAGCTCACATATTCCAAAATTGTCTGCCTCTTGGATTTGTCATTAGTCTTATTAGTCTGAAGTGTATACATTTCTATTTCAAACAATGGTAATGACACACATTTTTTAATGAAAGGGAAGTCTCCATAACCTGTTGTTTCTTTTGTGGTACATTCATTTGTAAATATGCTTTAAAAACTATAAGACACTACACAAATATAAGCTATTTACTGCCCATGCTATGCAAGTTTTTATTTTTATGCATAACTACAATAATAATAAAAAGATTCTTGACTTGCCTGCATACCAACCATCGCAATACCAATTTCACCAAACTCATACCTCAGCAAGGTTCATTGCTTCCCTGTGAATTTGCAGACTAGACCTAGTGAACCCTTTCCAATCTGACAGACGTCACAACCCATTCACCCGAGTTGCCATATGTGACTCTAGCTAAGAGTATCACCACACAATCATACATTTTTACAATAGGTCTATAAAACAACCATTATAATAAATGTCTGCTTAATTAATACATTAGGACATAAAGCAATTTATTATGCTCTTATTTGCTATCATTCTCCCTGCTCGAATTTAATAATGCAAAAAGGTTTCTCTGATGCCAAACCCTAGAAATAATAAAAATACATTCATCATGGATATTGAATGCAGATGTGCCTGGCAGTATTGCTGGCAGAGAGGAGGCAGTCAGATGCAGAAAGAGAAAGTAGAGGATATTTTGCACAGGCTTGGCTAGAATTGGGTCTCTACGAGAGAGAGGAAGGAGTCTAATACAATGCTTGCTTTGGAGGCAATGTAGGTGCCCAGAATAACTATCATTACAATATGCAACAACAGGGGGAGGGAGAAAGGGAGTTGGGGTGAAAAGCTTTCAAGTCAGTTAAATTCATGAGGGCTATGGAGGCTCAAATTGAAATTATCTCACTCTGTGCTGATAAATAAAGTAGCTCTGGTACCTAAATCATGACACTAACTATACGTTTCGATTTTTTTAAGTAGTGATTAGGTGGATACTCTGGGGAACCTACCAGCCTTCGCAGAGATAACAGACTCAACTTAATATCAACTTAAAAAGAGACTTGAATTCTAACCAATCTCATGTAATGAATTGAAATTCTATAGCTTTCAGAGGGGGGGAAAGATAAAAAAGCGACACGGCTCCATTCTCTAACTTGCTGTCAGGAAATATAATTTGTGCTCTCGGTGATTCACCTAGCTCATATGCAGCATGCAAATTTATTTCCCTAATAATCAGACCTGGAGATTGCCCAAGAGGATTAATAGCATCATTCCTTATGACCGCCAGGATATTATGCACCTCTGACATGGAAAAATTGTGTTAGTTCTACAGAGAAAACGCAAGGATATTTGTCCTGCTAGACAATATAATAGGCTGGTGCATCATCAGATTACAATGTCATTTCAAAAACCTTGAATACAAATAATGTACAGTGGGGGAAATGTTGGAACAACCTCCCTTAATTCAGTAGCCTTGAATTCACATGTATTTTTGTGTGTGCTACGCAGTGCATGCATATATTTTTTTAAAGCTTTCCAACACTGCATGTAAAAAGGCAGGGGTGTTATATATTCCATGAGATCTTACCATTGTTTCTTGGAAATGGATGAAAATGACATGAAAAAAATGGGTTCCTTCTATGGTTTTAGTTTGTTTTTATCCCGCTTATGCCCAGCTAAAGGTGGTGCTCAGAAACAGAACTTTCAGAGATATACACAGATATACACTGATTGTCTGGGGTTTATTGTGAGGTGTGCTTGTTGATATATACACAGATAAATGTATCTAAGAATTTACCTCAATTTATATCTTTATTCAAACATGGAGTCACTTTTACCTTCAATTGCTCAATATTTGATACTCAAGGTAAAACAACATGTTTCACAATTGTTGTTTGGGACTATATTTTATTTTATCTTTTACAATAAATTGGTCAGAAATGTTCCAGAACAGTAATGTCTCCAGCTGTACTTTCGACCAAAGAACGCTGCCTTGAGACAAGACCAAATTTCATTATTATGCGCATGGGAGCAATAAGATTAGCTCCTACTGCTGCCCCTAAGGTGGAGCAGCAGGAAGAACCAATGAGATGATGCTAATGTGCATGTTAATAGTATTCTGCTAGAAGAAGTTGGGATAATTAAACATGTACCGTCTCTTTAAGACAGAGCTGCACACATTTTCTTCGGATGGGTGTTTACAAGAATTCCAATTTCAGGTCATAGCCATTTCTAAGATTGCTTAAGAAGGAGATGGGGATAACTTATCTTATTCATGTATTCAAGGAACCTTATAAAATGTGCAAAACATAACAGTTTTAAGGGGCAAAACATGCATCTTATCTTGACAGAGAGGCTTTATTATGTGTACTGTTGTATACTGACCTAATATATGGAGCATTTTTAGCTAATATACCTTACAGGAAACCAGCCTTTAATGTGATGGATTTTATGGTATCTCATTAGGGTGTGTTTATATAACCTGATACTAAACACGTTTTCAGATTCATGTTCCTTATTAAAATTGTGAGCCACATTGATTTTTAGTTGGAACAGCAACGGAGTCATTTTTACTATTAAGAAGGGTAGCTCTGAAGTTATTCCCAGAGCACAACTATTCTCCGTACAAACTTGGTGACTTCCCCTTCTATAACTTCAATTAGCATTGTCTTGATGGGACAGCTCACTGTCCTCTGATTGTCTAGAAACCCCTGTTAGGTTATTATCCATAATGCAGAATGTTTTAATTTCATTAAGAAGTTTTTCTTTTTTTCTGGAAGGAAAGAACACTCTTATTCTCCTGTTACTTTTCCATCCACATTTTGATTTTATGGACTGGCTCCAGTTTATATTGATAGATTGGCCCTGGAGAGATATGTGTCTTCACATCTGAGCTTCCAGGGTTTTCATAACTAACACCATCAGCCAAGTCAGTGTTTGTATGAAAGTGGCAAATTTTTAAAAAGAAAGAAAGAAAAAAAAACACTTAACATTGCAAGTTGTGTTAAACAAAATAATGACTTTCACATGGTGAAGTCTCCGTTTTGTAAACCGATCTTGTGAGGTAACTCAGAAGTCAGCCGTAAATAGTGTCCCAGGGTATTTTCGGTGGAGTCAGGGGAAATAATGACCTAGAGGTACTGTAAATAGTTTAAATTATTGGAAGGTCTTTCTAAGAAATGTAATTTGAGAAGAGAGAGAAATGTTTTTTCTCTATTGTAAAATGAGTGCCCTTTGGAGGTGATCCAAATTCAGAATGCAAATATTTAGAGAAAAGGACTATCTTTTGACAAAAGCAAATACTGTACTTTTCCTACTTGTTACAGCAAAGCTTGTTAATACAATCCAACCAGGAAGGAAAAAAAGAACATGCAGACAGAAGTATGAATATGTTTATTTCACTTTTGCATTTTAAAAAGTTGCAAGCCTTTAATATGGAGAGGGAGAAACGGATCTTCAACAATAACATATAGAAAACCAATAGCACAAATATGATTCTTCATGGTTTTTCATTTTAACCATATTTGTAACTTGAACTATAATCCTGGAGTGGCAGTTCACAGGCCTCAAGTAATCACTATATTTGGCCTAAGATATTTTAAGTCTGAACTTGTTCTCAGAAAAGAAGACAGTTTCCCTTTATTTTGCCCCTGGCATGCTATTCATTATTAAACATTAAAGTTGTGTCAATTACTTTCATATTTGATTATTATCCCAGTTATTCTACCAGCTAATCAAGTCTTCTTTAAAAACGTGCCTGGCAGTGACTATAAATTGATGCACAAAATAGCATTATTTGCACTTTTTGTTTCCTAGTTAACTATAGCGATTGGTTAAGTATTTTAATTCACTTCCATACCCCACTACCCATCACCATCATTCCCAAATAATATAACAAGATAACTTCCTCTTTTATTTTAATCAATGTGAGATTGAACTTTCAAAGTTACCCTTGGCTAAATATACAAACCAGGTTTATGTACTTATTTTAAATGGGGATGGACCAAGCTATCCTGAGAACAACTCTGTTGTTAGTATTAACAGCTTCACAGTTATTTGGCTTGAGGTGTAATTATTTTACCATTATTACATGCAAGGCTTTTAACAAAGCAGCCGTTCCTCCATTTAAGCTGAGAGTTTTATAATTTATTACATCTCTTTGGTCATCAACACACTATACAAACAGTTGGCCACCGGTGACCAATTACATTAAGGTTAAGCAACATAACTTTAAATTAGAAATAAGCTAATGTATCTTCATCAAGGGCCTGCTGTGTTTTCACTGCTGTTTATGAGATGATACTAAATGTGGATATAGAGCACGCTCACTGGGACCAATTCCTTTCGGCCTGAAAATGGGAAAGTCTCGAGTGTACCCAGGTCCAAAGCTAATTAATGGGATAACATCTGCTTTAAGCATTCAGCTGGAGTAATTTCTATCAACTTCCCAGCGAAGGTGCACGGGAAACTGTCAGAGAACTAAGTATCTATCATGAGCCATATTAATCTGTGACAGGACTGCAAAAGGCACATTTTAGTCTTGGTTTTCTACTTATTTGGGGTGTTGCTGTTACCAACACAAGTTTCCTCCCATTCTTCCTTTCTTCAGTGCATGCATAATCATGGGGGTACACAAGGAAATCACCTATTATATACACATAGGCCAGGGAACTGTTCATGTTTTCAAAAACTCAACATAGAGGAGATAAAAGACAAGAATAAAACAGCCGTGTTCTTTGTGAAACAATCAGTTTTAGCCACAAAGACATTTATGTTGTTTTATCGTATTACTTAAAAACGCAGCAGGATTTGCTAAAGAGAAATACCAGTACTGTAAAACAAGCTTCAGAAGGGATAAGCCCACTTATTTCATGTTATTTCATGTTATCAGCTCTTGTACAACATGATTCCAGCTTTAGGAGTAACTAAATAAAGACACCTGTCCTGTGTGGTCATTTGCATAAATCCAACCTGAATGGAGGAAAAAAAGTAAATCTCTAACAACTTAAAACAAGGGATGTGTATGAAAGTAGCAAGAGTAATTCCTTTAGCAGAGATTTCCCAACAATTCTAATTCTTTGTTCATCTACTCATTTTGTTTGTATATATTTATTGATTTATTTTGCAAGGAAGTGGGAGAAAGTTAATTTTAATTAAGAGTTCAGGAGGACATATTTCCAAATGTACGTTCTTTTAGAATAAGTCACTGCATTAGTGTGCTTTCCTAGACTGTCATAAGATCAAGCAAACACCACCAAGCTTTCTGATCCATCGATAGGAAGAGAAAGGAAAACCATACATTGTTTTTAGTAGCGGAACTGAAATTTATGCGGATGTCATTTTTTAATAATCATGAACCCAATAAATGGCATACATAAAATATGATTCTGAGGCAGAAATTACAATAATGACCATTCACCTTTACCTGAAAGCAGTTGAGTCAAAGGCCAAATGTTAGTTCACAGTGAGTATGGGGAAATGCATGGACTAAAAGTCCACAACCTCCTAGAAAGGATGTGACTGAGGGTGATTTATAAAAATAAAATTAAGAGGAGAATCAGGATATTTTTAAGCAATCTTAACACTTATACCATGGAGGGAAAAAAGAAGTCAGCACTTTCTTTAGATATCTAATAATCCTGTGAAATTTTTAATATTGCTAAATTGAAAATACGGCTGTCCTCAAGATTAGGCAATAATCTTTTAGCCAACTAATAAGTTGTGCTGGTTAATTGCCAAGCTATTTTGCATACAGTTATGTTGTGCATATAAAAATACGCATGATGAAACATGTAGTATTTTATAACCCAGAGCAACTAACATGCTCATACCTAATGCATGCACACACACTGTAGCCCAGGACAAATTGCTCATGTTAGTTACTACCACAGGCTGGCAGGCCAGAAAATACATTTGGTGCCTAATATGCATAAGCACAGAAATATGGTCAGGCTCATTACTGTAATAAAGCTATGATTTGCCAACAGGATCAGTGGAAACACACTAGAAGCAGTCTGTCCCTTCCACTTGCTCATGTGCCATAAAGCAATAAGGTTGTAACAAGGGTGAATCCTCAATTCAGTTGGGCTACCTTGTCTGGGTTATTTGAACCCTTATTTGCCTTAAGGGGCCCATTTGCTTGTCCTAATGTGTACACAGTGATAATGTAGCCATTTACGCAATAAGGAAGGTCTGCAAAACAGTAGTCTGCTCAGCAATAACACAGGGTAGCAGGAATGTGGAGAACTGGCAACAGTTCGTCCAGTTACATAATTCCGCGGAGGCATCTGCAAATCAGAAAGGTGGCTTTCTGATGTGCTTTGCAGTGAGTAGAGTACTGAACAACCAAAAAGTCAAAGAGATTAATGTCTACTCTTAAAGTTTTTATATGACAAAAAAAGACTTGAAAAATTATAGAATTTACTGTGAGTAGAGGCAGGTTAAGATGGAAGTTTCCTAGTTAGAGGGAAGACACTCAGTGGTCATTTCTTTCTGAGAGGGGACACTTAAAAATCACACAAGGAAGTCTGAGTGAAAAGACAGGGGTAGGGTGGACCTGAAATGGGCCGCAGTGTCCCCCAAAGCCCTCGAGCAGATTGGAACCCTGTTTTTGCTACCGCAGTCATGGCATGAGCCTGCCTGTGAAGGGCCTGATCTGACATTAGAGAGCTAGAAACTGAAATCTGAGTTTGAGATCAACCAGCAAAACTTGGAAGATCTTGGAACACATTTCACACCTATTCCTTTTCTTTATTTTCCTCTTCTTTGTACAAACTTTTAATGAAAAGAAGTTTTATATTTTTGCACACCCATGTTGTCTTGGTCTATTTTCATTACTGTAAAGGAATACTTGAGACTAGGTGATTATGAAAGAAAAGAGGTTTATTTGACTCATAGTTCTGCATGCTGTATAAGAAGCACAGCTCGGCTCGGTGGCTCATGCCTTTAATCCCAGCACTTTGGGAGGCTGAGGTCAGAGGATTGCCAGAGCCTAGGGGTTCAAGTCTAGCCTGGGCAATATGGCGAGACCTCGTCTCTACATAAATCAAAAAATTAGCCGGGCATGGTGGCATGCCTGTCATTCCAGCTACTTGGAAGGCTGATGGGGAAGGATCACCTGAACCCAGCAGGCAGAGCTGCAGTGGCCATGAGTGTGCCACTGCACTCCAGACCCTAGGCAACAGAGTGAGATTCCAACTCAAAAAATAAAAAGAAGCATGGCACCAGCATGTGCTTCTGTTGAGGGCTTCAGGAAGCTTCCATTCATGGTGCTATAAAAAGGGAAACAGGTACCACAGAGCAAGAAAGGGGGAAAGAAAAATGGGAAGAAGTTTCCAGACTCCTTTTAACAATCATGTCTTGTGGAAACTAAGAAGCCTAGAAGTTCAGAACCCACTTACCACAATAATCACACCAAAGCCTTCCTGAAGGATCTGCCCCCATGACTCAAACACCCCCTATTAGGCCCTACCTCTAACACAGAAGATCAAATTTCAACATGAGATTTGGAGGAGACAAATATTCAAACTATATCACATGTATATAGGCTGGAAGGCTGGTGGTGGAGTTTAAAGGGAAAAAAACTAATTTAAATATCTATTAGGCACACACCTTTTCCAAGGTTTGGAAGACCCTCTCCTCACCAATTAGAAAAATAATCCAGAAACCGGCACATTACAGTTCCAGTATTATTTACTTTTCTATGATAAATATACAAAGAGCCAAAGAGGCATAGTTGCTGTAGCCAACTCCAGTTAACTGCTTCTTGGAAGACTGAGTTGAGAAAGATTCTGAGGTTACATGATGTGCCAATATGCTTGATAAGAGGAATATGGCAGCATGTATTCTTTTTCTCTCACTGACGATGCCAATCTCTGAGGTCCAGATGTCAGTGACAGTGTTCCTGTCCTCTCTCATCTGAGATGCTCTTCTGCATGCCTCATTTTTCAAGAGGCATCTCCACAGAATACTTTCAGATCTTCATCATCCTGGAGTGCTAAGAACTTATAGCAAGGACTTATAAAGAGCCATTATATATCACATGTATTATATAGTATGAATATCTTATACATATTATTAAATATGAATATTCAGTCACATGCCTCCACATGGAAAATAGAATATAAAAATAATTTTACGTAAACATAAGTAAATTAGGTTGATCCTTTATGGGAAATGAACATGCCATGGTGTAAGTAAAACAGAAATACCTATAGTTAATAAGGAGTGCATCCAGGTTGGTCTAATGGAAAAATGGAGAAGATAGCTCTCAGGTAGTATGGTTTGCAGGGATTCTGAATATTTGTATTCTGTTGCCATTGATACCCACTGACCTTCTGTGGAGTCTCAGGTGCTAGCAGAATTATGATTATGGGCTATGGGCTGACACATCATCTCTAGTATGCCTCAAATTGAAGCCAAACAAGCTACTAGGCAGGGCCCGCATACTAGATCAATAACTTTATTCCCAATTACCAAATCAGTTAGTCACTTCCAAAGAGAGGGTGGGAATCCAAGGGAAATAGAGAATCTAAAAAATAAATATATATATTATTATAAAAAGATATGACATAGATTGAGTGGAAACATTAGCAACAAAGAACTATGCTTGGAAAGACCCCTCCAGATAGAGCTGGTTGTCAGGGCTCTAGATTCCTGAAATAAGGGATGCCAAATCAAATCAACAATTTTTTACATACCTCTTTGATGCTCTGGGATCTATTGCATAACACATAGACACAGCACAAGCAGATGTTGAGGGTCACAGATAAAATGGCTTATTATGGGAGACCTCACTCTGCTTTAAGAGACCACTTATCTTTGTTATTACTTACCGTAATTTTTTGTAAAACTATAATTTTTACTCTTATCTGAAGAAATAAAACTACAGCTAGCATTTTTCCATTTATATGGCTTCGAGAGTTTTGTCACGATTCTGAGAATTCAATATTTTCCTTCATGTGGGTACTTTTGATGTCACGTTTTAACTCTGTGAAACCTACCCACCTTCTTCCACCTACACCACCAATGCTGTGCTTATCAGCATAGTCTCTGTTTTTAAAGTTTTTATGCTTTCAGTGATGAAGAGGAGACAAAATGAAGAGAATGCCTGCCACTATGCAAAATTATAAACATCTCAGTAGAGTAGTAAAACAATTAGCACACATCAAAATATGTCTGAGCTCCAGAGGAGAGAGCTAAAGCCCACCTCGGCTATGGACAGACAAGAACAGGCCTAAAAACCTGTTTCATAAAGTTGCTTAGGGCTGGTCCTGAGATTACCTTCAGAATGGAGACTGTACCTCATTCTGGGAAGAAAGACTCCTTCAATAGAAACAAACATCAGTCTGAGGCCATTATTTGTGACCACTTTTGATCATTGGTGTACTCTTTTCCAGATTGGCCCCTTTAAACTTGAGTTTCCCGGGGGGAAACCCTGGTACAGGGAAACAAAAACAGCTATTGATGTTTAGTTTAAAGGCATTTCTGTATTTTGGCTTTTCTTGTCTTTCTTCTTCCCCATGTACCCCTTTCCATCCACCCTGACTGCAGCCTCCCTGAGGTCTCCCTGGATTTGATCTACTGACCTGGCTGCTGAGGCTGGATTTGAAATCTTCTGAAGGGTCCTTACCATGCTAGAGTTAACAGGCTTGCCTGGGACAGCTGCCGTCTTGGAGCTGCACAAACGCCACGGATTGTTTGGCAATAAAAATCAGCTATAAAAGTGTGAAAAATACCAGAGACCCAAATGGAAGAGGGAGGAGAGGGGGGAATGGTTCTCACACCCTTTTAGTGGACATCTGATTTATTTTTTAAATGGAAAAGCCACTTTTATAGCTACTGTAGTTCAATTATCTCTAATTTTACACATTTTATGCAAATTATCAGCATCTTAATTGCAAATAAGGAGGAAACTTATTTTTTAAAGCAGAACAACAAGGTATAGTTTCGTGTTTTCTTTTCAATTTTTAATTCTTATGCTTGGTTCAGCACCATTAAACTTTTAAGACTCTTTTTACACAGTTGTTTAAAATTATGCGTAATTTAAGGCACACTCACATGTTCACAAACATCCATAGCCTTAAACAAGTAGCTAATTTTATTCCCAGATCTCACTCTCCCTTTTGGAGAAGAAACTTTGATGTTCTTCCACATACAATTTCAAAAGACCACAAGGGGATATACTCAAAAGATTTCACAAAGGAACTTGGTGTAATGTGTTACAAATCAAGCACATTGGAACAGAGTCAAAGCATCAAGATAGTCATTTGCAGAGGTTTTGTTTTTGTTTTTGTTTTTTTGCCTGAGTGCCCAGATTTCTAACCAGCAGTATGCTGGTAGATGTTTGAAACCAGCCCTCTTGTTACAGGGGATGGAGAGATCCTAATTTGTATATGGTGTTTGCCAATTTACACAGTATAAACACACCTGCCATGGCCAATTTTAAGCTACCAATATTATATAACTCAAAGTGAAGGTGAAGAGAGATGTGCTCAATTGGTATTTGTGTGCTGAAACCCTGTGGAGCCAGATCTAGCACACTCCTACTCATCCATACATGCCTTGAGGATGTCAACTGGCTTTACTCTGATTTGGGGTCACTAGAGGTAAAAAGCCAGTAAAAAGTTTTCTGTATTGGATAAAAAAATTTCAGAATTGCATAGATTGATAGGGAAAACGTAACATAATGCTTATAAATCCAGAATCATTAATTCTACTCAACAATCTGGAGTTACCAACCACATGACCTGGGCACACTTTTTGCCATGGAGTCTGCTTATGTCTACAATGGAGATGATAAAGTTTGTTCTGCCGGGGGCTTATCTTCTAATAGCAAACAAGCTTGTAGTTGAAACTTGGTAAACTGAAAGGGATATGAAAATAAAAGCAAAATATCTTCATGGTTTATTCAACAATTATTGGTTTAGTCAACAAAATATGTCGTGATGTCATCATAGGAGACATAAATATGTATATAACACCACACGTTGAGTTATTCAATAGGTTATGATTAGTGTTTTCATGAGGAAATTCCATCTTGGCCATTTACAGAAAACTTAAATATTTTTTCTGGGTCCTGAGCTTGAGAAAAATCAGTCAAGATATTAGAAAATGAGGAAAAAATGTTATCACTCTGGTATGGATTAAAGCTTAATTTTGATGTGCTACTTTTCTCTCATGAAAAGAACAAAGGAAGTATATACAATACTATGATTAATACTCTCTAGGGGGAATGAGTAATGCCCACAGAAGACCTCAGAAATGGTGATGACATTAAGTGGATTCTAAGCATTTGTCACATCCTCCCCACACTACAAACAATATTTCACTAGAACCTTCCTCAATGGCCCATATAAACAATTTGTAGTTCCACCATTTTCCAATATAGATTCTCCTTTTTCTTCCTAATCCTGTTTTGTTCTAGCACATCAGGTACAGGGAACACAATCATTTACCTCCAACAAAAATCTAGACTCCTCTGAAAACAGAAGTGAATGAGAATAGAAAGAAAGGCCCCGTGTGTAGCTCATTAGGCCCTCCACCTAATAATAATTCAGTTTATTCCTACTTATGTTGGACTCTGGGCAGCTGGTCCAATATTTATTTGCATACAGGAAAATAAATAGTACATATGATTCCTTGATTTTTACCTCTTTCCTTTTCTCCTTTCCCTTTGTGACTTCATGCTGGTTTGCAATTTGTGTTTTCACCACTGTAGTTAATTCTAAGACACAGTTGATCAATTCATAGCCTCCTTAGTAATGGAAGTGCCTCTAAATAAAATTGCGTAAAGCTCAACACTTCGATGGAGAGAAGCCCTACTAGTCCTTTCATTTTGTATTTAACTGGCTACCCTTCATTGAAATTATTACATTTGTAGCATAATTAATGAAATAAGCCTCTCTTCTAACTTGCCTAAATAGTTATGCCAGGTGACTTGAAAACTGTCTATTTATGAGGAAGCACTGTTACCTAAAAGGTCTGAGTCCTTTCTATATAACCCCTGGCAGCCCAAATATTACACATTGAGCATGTGACTGAGACCCAACAGGCTGAACAATACACACGCCCTCCTAATGCATGTCAACAATTTTACTATCTGGTACAAATGGAAACTTGCAGAATTTATTCTCTAAAATGCTTTTTATGCTTTTCTTGGTTCTGGCTTAGTGGTAATGTATTTAAATGTCTGGAAGAAATATTCAAAAAAATGAAACACATAACTTTAGTTGAGATGCCCACATTTCAAACCAAATACAGGCAGATCAGTGAGTATATGGGTTAATACTATCCTTATTTGATTAGGATAATCCAGGGAGACACTGACTCACGCCTTCAGCTCCTGCCTTTTAACCAATCAATAGTTTTAGGGTTATGGTTTTCAGAAGGCAGGTGATAATTTTGGAGATAACATCCCAAGGTGCTGCTGACATTGAGATGCATATTTAATATGTTCCTGAAGTGACAGAACACAGCAATGTTGGAATCTCTCTCTGGAAATACACACACACACACAATGCTACCAACATTTAAATTCTTGAAGCCCCATTATAGATTTAGTAAACTGGCTCTTATTAACATTAACGAACATTTGAAAATTTAAGGAGTGGAAAGTGAATACTTTCCCTCAGATGCTCCCATCTTTTCAACATAGAGAAACCTCTGAGAAAGGAAGGGAAGAATCAGGTCTCCAGTCGAAGATCAATAGTGGAGACAAAAGGAAGGAGCAGGGAGACTGGCTAAAGTGATAAGCTGATAGTTCACCTAAATCAGTACATGTCACCACCTACATGAGTAGCAGTTTATGTGAGAACAGGGGATGGTGGGAAAACAAAGGGGAAAAATTAGACTTGGGTTTTTAAGAATGCCATTAAAATATATCTATTTTAATTTCACATGGCTAAAATTATCTGCTGGCTTTGTATTAATTTTGTCTTGACTGAAATTAGTTGTCAGACCTCTGTTTATAGCCTAATTACCTTTTTTCCTGAAAAAGAGAGGTAAAAGAAATAACAATAAATTTGTAATGCAAAAGCTACATGTTTGTATATTAGTGCAGATTATGAATTGTTCTAGGAACAGAGATTGAAAATAACTTAAACAAATCTGCAAGAGTTTTCTGTTCCTCAGAAGCCTAGGATTTTACTAGTTCTGTCTTCATTGTTCAGTGTCATAATTATTTCTTGTGGCCACAGTCACTGGAGTGTGAGTTATGAGCAGGGTAGCTGCAGTTTGGTGTCATCTATTTTATTTAGCTCTTGTATCAAGTCAGCTAGATAATTAAGTGTTCATACTTAGGACCACAAATTAGCAAATTTTTCCATTATGGACCAGACAGTAAATACTTTCACCTTGGTGGGCCATATAGTCTCTATCACAACTACTCAGCTCTGCCATTTTAGTATATGCAATGGCATAGACAATATGCAAACAATTGAGTGTGTTCTCATAAATATTTATTTACAAAAACAGGAGTGGACTTGATTTAAGACAATTCAACCACTGGAATACAGAAAGATATTAAGAAATGCATAGCACAGCAGAGAGTAAGTGTTCAACAAATATATTTTGAATAAAAATTTGTATCAATTAAACTAAAACACACACACTTTACTCAATGGCAGAAAATGTGAAGCTAACTCCAAGTACAAATCTACAGATTTTTTTTAATCATTGTTTTAGTGACTTCTTGGAATCAACAAAAATAAGTAGCAAATAAACATGAAGGAGACACAGATTTAACCAACTGGCTCTTGTTAATGTCAATGAACATTTGAAGCTAATGTTCATCAAAGCTAAATGAAAGGCAAACTGTTCTGCACAATCAGTTGACAGAGAATGCCACCATATTATATAACACCATTTAACAACTGAGGTTTACAATTATGCCCTTCCACCATCCAAATAAAGGAATGTAGCAGAAAGCATTGGCTAATCAGGGAGATGTGGAACATATTTTTTAAAAGATATGCTTGAAAATGACTAGTTTAAAAATAAGTATCTCTCTTGAAAAGATAAACTTTAGTTATCTCATAAATAAACACCAGATTTTGGAAACAAAGTTCTGGATTTCAATCCTAGCACTGCTTCTTGCCCTATAGACAGAGTTTCCTCATCTATAGTACAAGGGTTGGACCAGATGGTCTGTAGTACTGAAACCCTGACTCTAAAATTCAGTGGGACTCCAAAGCCAGATTCTGTGATTTGCTTTTTAGTTAGAGGATCCCTGACTTTTTCTATTATGCTTTTTACCTAAGGGTGAAATGTTGAACTGCCTTTTCTTTTTTTTTGTCCTCCCTTACTAAACTAGTTTCCACTCCACTCTCCCATCCCATTCCAATCCCCTCACAATCCGAGTCTCATCTTAAGTGTAAAGGCAGCTTGTCTCCCCACAGGTAGTTAGGATCAGGGTGCACCATAAAGACAGCCCCCTGAGAGGCCCCTCTCCAGGCCGCGCCTGCAAAATCGTCCTGAACGTCCTGAGCACTCTTCAGCTGGAGGGGCTTTCCCGACTCAGTGTCTGGACTGTTGCCAAGAAGATCTGTCCAGCTGTAAGCCTGATTTTATATCGTTATTTTCACTTATTTTTTATTTCGCAAAATGTAAACGAATCTGTTTAGCTAGGAAATCACGTCCCTTGAAAGTGATTATAACCTAATTTGACATGCAGTATTTGTACACTTATTCTAGTGTTATGATGCATTTACTGTGTTTATATAAATAGAGATTTCTGTATAATTAGCACAAGATAATGTAAAGAGTTAATCATATGAAATCCCCCCAAATCTCATTTGAGTGAATTTTTTTTTATTTGAATGTAAAATTTCCTTCGGAAATAAATTGGGCCTGTTTCCAAAATATTCTCTAAATCATCTCTGAGAGTCTCACAAAAGCATTTACTTTCTTCCTCCATCTTGTTGATCATTAATTAATACAGACAAAAAATTTTCTGTGTACCTAATATGTGCCAGATGCCAACAAAGATAGAATAGACATGTGTCTTGCCTTCAAAGGCATAACATGTAAACACGTCTCAAAGGACTTCATAGCAAAAGGTGAAGCTCTGCCTTGATCTCTTCTGCTTATCTTTGATAATTGCATTTCCTTCATGAAAAATACAATGGAAGAAGTATACATGAATAATTTGCATAGAAGAACTATCAAGAGAAGAGAGAAGCAACTGGCATGAAATTCTGGAGGAAGAACAGCAAATATTTTAAAGTTTTCCTCTTTCTATCTTATTGGCAAAGAAAAAATTTTCCTCAAATTATAATATTTTACTAACACTAGGAGGGAACAATCATAAAGAATAGTCCAATAATTCTATACTCATATACCAATTGAAGAAATACTAGTATATAGCAATATGCAATTATTCTAGTATACTGCTGGTCTATCTTCCCAGGGTTAAATAAATATTTCTCTCTGCACTTATCTGCTTCTATTCATTCACTTTGTATCATATGTTCAGCTCTGTCTTAGAATATTTGATGACTAAAAATTAGGTTAAAAGCCTACCAAAATACGTCAACCTGTATAGTAAAAAGAAGAACTGGTAAAATGTATACAGTGGCATGTGATTTAGAAAGCTGAACATATAACCGCATGGGTACACTTCACAATCCCTTCTTATCACTGGGTGATGGAAACTCCAGAGAATCAGGGATGAGAAAGTATCTGCGTTTCTCCCAGGAGTGTTATTCCTCCATCTTCACGTTCAAAACCTTCTCTCAAATCCTTGAGCTCATTTCATTATCCTGTTTTCAAAACAAAAAGTGACATTTAGACATAGTTATAAAGCAATGTATTCAGTAAAACAAATTTTGTTTTTTAGAACGAGTACCATGCAATTCCTAACAAAAAGTTATCAGACCGAGACACAAAGATTCAAGAATGCCATGGATATTAAGAATTGTTTATGGTTTTTGTTTTGTTTGTTTTGTTTATTTGTAGTCTCACTTTGTCACCCAGGCTGGAGTGCAGTGTCATGCTAACAGTCACTGCAACCTCGACTTGCTGGACTCAGGTGATCCTTCTACCTCGGCCTTCCAAGTAGCTGGAATTACAGGTATGAGCCACCATGCCTGGCTAATTTTTTGATTTATTGTAGAGACGTGGTCTCGCCAAGTTGTCCAGGCTGGTCTCTAACCCCTGGGCTCAGGCAATCCTCTCACCTCAGCTTACTAAAGTGCTGGGATTACAGGCTTGAGCCACTGCACCCAGCCTATGGTCTTCTAGAAAAAACAAGTCACTGTTTTTAACCAAGTATCCATAATTATTATTTAGTACTCAATATGTTTCAATAAAATGTAATTCAAGTCAATACTTCAATAAAGTTTTATTCAAATTAATGCACACTGACTAAAGTATGTTACTTGTCCAATGGTTCGTGAGTTCAATTTCTTTACATCAAAAGAAAGAATGAAAAGTATATACTATTTGGCAATGAGATTTTGTAGAATTAAAAAAGTATTATTATAATATATATGGTATTATATCACTATGTGTTCAACTACTTATTAATAAACTATTTATATAATTGAATTTTTGATAAGCCATCAATGAGGGAACCCTGGAAGCATAATATCTTACAGGTAAGCTGATTAACCATGTATACTCTACTTTCTATTAAGGTCCAAAGTCCCTTTTGTCATACCATTCTAGATGGAGCAGAGACTCATCATGGTGAAGAATCAGAACTACATGCTTTGAATTCCAGTTCTACTTAGCTACATGGTTCATTGAGCAAGTTGCTCAACCTTTCTGTGCTATAACTCCACTTTCTGTAAATTGGAGAAACAATTCCAATTTCTGTGAGGATTTATAAATGCATTACTCACAGAGGGCATGTAGAGCATCACCTGGCACATGGTAAGGATTCGGAAAATGTTTTCCAGTTGTACTAGAAGCACAATAACCTTGGATGACATCAATTTACACTTACTACTCTATATTACTCATGTATTCATTGGACCTGTTACCTAAATTCCATCAATGCCTTGTGAAACATTATCAGTGCCCAGGAAGCCTCAATTAATGACAAATTATTAATTTAAGGATATGTATTCTCCTCCCTTTAATATCCTCACTATGTTTTTGTTTCCCATTAATGTGGTTAGTTGTGAAGTGCCTGTGTTCATGACCACCTTGTTTATTTGCCTGTTTGATGTTTCTAATAAGAAACATTAGACATTAAGAAGGACACCAACTTCAAAAAGTATATGAAACTACTTGATTTTTTAAAGTTCACCTCTCATCTTCAGCCTACTTTCCTTTCTAACTGACCTCACTCACCTAACCCAGGCTACTGAAGATGAACTTGTACAAAGCACAAAATTTCTGAGGCTCCCCTTTCTTCCTCCTCTACCAATCAGTGCTTATTAAACTCTTAAGGTAGGTTTACTTATTTTTAATGTGAGCTCTTTGTTTGCAATAAGCATCTTAAGAAAATAAATGATTTCTCCTTCTGCATTTATTGCATTTCACACTGCTGACTTGATGCATCTCAAGGGGATGGTAGGATGTTTCTGGGGAGAGTCTTCTCAGAGTTGGGGGAGTTGGCTAAAACACCACATGCCCCAATTTTGAGACGATTGCCCCACTTTTCACATGTTCTCTCCCCTGTGTTCCTGAGAAGAGATCTAATGTTCTTTTCCTCCAGGACCCTGTTGATTGCCCAAACTGCGATATGCTGTTTGAAATGACAAGGGAATGGAATAGAATTGGAGTCATCCAAATAAAAAACATGTCGTATGAGACTAACAATTCAACAATCGACATTCAATGAGGTCTCCCGAGGATTGTCAGGTTTTTGGCAAAGTCTTAGTTGGTTACTTAACAAACTCTATCACCTCCCTTTGAAGATTTTAAATCAGGTAGCTTTGCTTAATTTTACTAAACAAGTGCCTAAAAATGGAATCCCCCTTACTTTCAACTGGTATGATGAGGGAAAGGCTTCCTCCTGTATCAATGCTTTTTCTCCACTGGAAGAAAATGCTATATCATGAATAGATGTTTGATCTACTTATTAAAGTGTCCATAGAATCATTTAAAAAGCATACACTCTTCAAAATTTTCTATTGACAACATGAGAAGTCATTTTTTAAAAAAATTTCTCTGATGTCTAAAATGCAACATTTTCAGTTTGAGAAACCCAAATAAAAGACAAAGATATCATAGGTGTCTTCCTTAGAGTTACATTGGTTTCTAAATAGGTTTAGGACAGTATTCAAAACAGAATTAAAATTTCTCTGTCTCACTTTCTGCAAGCACAACTTGCTTCTGCTGTGGCACATCTGAAAAAAAAATGTTATATGTGAAATTTATAAAAAATGACACACACAGAGAAAAAAGCAATGCTTTAATAAGTGATGTATTGTTATAAAACAAAGTGATTGAGTAATGTCACTCTAATAATGTTCCTTCAACAGCTAGAACACCTGTTCCAGCATTGTTTGTATGCAGGTTTTAAATCAGGAAGCCTTGCTTAATTTCACTAAATAAGTGCCTAAAATTGGAATTCCTCTTACTTTCAACTGGTATGAGGAGGGAAAGACATCCTCCTGTATCAGTGCTTTTTCTACACTGGAAGAAAATACTATATCATGAATGTATGTTTGGTCTGCTTATTAAAGTACCCACAGAATCATTTAGAAAGCATGCACTCTTCAGATTTTTCAATTGACAACATGAGAAATGTTTTTTAAAAATCTTCTCTGACTCTGCAGTGGAACATTTACAGTTTTAGAAACTCAAATAAAAAACAAAAACATTATAAGTGTCTTGCTTAGCATAATAGTGGTTTCTAAATAGGCTTAGGACAATCTCTTCCAAACGGGATTAACTATCTCTGCCTCACCTTCTGCAAACACAACTTGCTTCTGTTGTGGCACATCTGAAGGAAAATAAATGTTAGATGTGAAATTTATTTTAAAAATGATACACACAGAGAAAAAATGATGCTTTTGATAAATGATGTATTATTATAAGACAAACAAAGTGATTGAGTAATGTCACTCTAATAACATTCCTACAACAGCTAGAACACCTGTTCTGGCATTGTTTGTATGTAGGTTTTATATCAGAAAGCCTTGCTTAATTTTACTAAATAAGTGGCTAAAAATGGAATCCCTCTTATTTTCAACTGGTATATGATGAGGGAAAGACATTCTCCCGTATCAATACTTTTTCTATACTGGAAAGAAAATGCTATACCATGAATATATATGTTTGGTCTGCTTATTAAAGTACCCATATAATCATTTAAAAAGCAAATACTCTTAAGATTTTTCAATTGACAACATGGGAAATCGTCTTTTAAAAAATTTTCTCTGACATCTACAGTGCAACATTTTCAGTTTTAGAAACCCAAATAAAAGACAAAAATATCATAAGTGTCTTGCTTAGAGTAATATTGGCTTCAAAATAGGTTTAGGACAGTATTCAAAACAGGATTAAAATTTCTGTCTCACCTTCTGCAAACACAACTTGCTTCTGCTGTGGCACATCTAAGGGAAAATAAATGTTAGATGTGAAACATAAAAATGACACAGAGAGAAAAAAACGATGCTTTTAATAAATGATGTATTATTATAAGACAAAGTGATTGAGTAATGTCACTCTAATAACATTTCTTTAACAGCTAGAACACCTGTTCCTGCATTGTTTGTGTGCAGGTTTGTTTTCTTTGCTCCACAAAACTATTTACCATAAGAACAATTGCCATGAAGTCGTTTGCCAAGGTGACTAAACCATCTTCTCCCCAAAATTGGAAGATCAAATACGATTCTGTATGCTACATCTGGGTGTTGGAGTGAGCATATACTGTGAAACACTGCTAGGTATGGCACTCAGACTGTCTTTGAGAAATCTTCTGCAAGCAACCTACGGCCATTTTACAGATTGCCTTTCTAAATTTTACAGTGTAAACAACCCAGGCTGGAATGAATCAATATGTGTAAGAGGCTGTTAGCCAGCTCCTCTTTCTCCCTAGATCTCAATGATTGTTAGAAAGATGAAGTCTCCAGTCATTCCTCCAGCTCTGAATTGTCATTTGACCTATGCCCAATGTCATCAGTTTCCAGATCCCCATTTATTTCTATCACATAAAAACAAATGCACCTTCGTTATTAGAGGGATCAAATATAGGCAAGAAATATAAACATAGTTCAAATGTATAAATGCATAGTGATTAATATTTTTTAAATGTTTTAGTATTATTTGGTTAAAAAAAGTTATTATCAGGGGTTGTAAACACATTTCTTATACCAGATTCTTGACTTATCTATTTGCTATCTAATTTATATGCCATAATCAAACTTCTATAGTCATCTTGATGTCAAACTTCCTTGAAGTACTGACATTTGCTATTCCAAAAAAGTCCACTTCATATAGTACTCTAATTCCTGAGCTTCTGTTCCTGAATGAGATTCAACAGGGTTTCTAGAGTAGGAGGAAAAATAACAACCGTTTCCATTTTTCTATCTTCAATGCTATGATATAGCAATGATTACACTTTCTTCTTAAGGGAATAGGCTTCAAATTTCAGGCAATGGGAATCAATTGTAAGAAGTATCCAATGATATTCTCAAGTCTCAATTCCTTTACAAAGACCATTTAGCATGGTTTGGCCTACAATTACTAGGCAAAAGTTAGACACTTCTCTTGAACCAGGAAGAGAAACTAGTAGTGTAGATTTTGACACTGTAGAATGGTATAAGGTCTTTCAATTTGCCAGGCCTTCCCACAATGGTGTTATTGCCTGGTAGTCACAAGACACTGAGTTCTTTATAGCATTAGCTGCAACAATATCTTCTGAAACTTTATTTCTGATATGTCTTGAGGGGCAAGTCAAGTGCCCATTTGAAGGCAAGACCTGAATTGTGTGCTTATTTTGTGTCCTGTAGTTTGAGTGAACAAAAATGTCAAAATAAACACACCACTTGCCATTGGGTTGGCTGGTTTGTGGATGCTTTGCCTAGCATGGACTGTCTTTGCGCATGCATTCTCAGGCTGAGCAGCTGTACTTGAAGTGTCTGCAAATGGTAGATTACCATCTGATGTGTAACATGGATATGTCATCGAACACTTGATTAGGCCATGCAGAATATTGCTTGTAATAGGCTGCAGGTCTGTGTGGTTTCATTGGATGAACCTTGTAAAGCAGTTAAATCAAGGTTTGGTGCAGAGTAAGCTCTCAATAAAGTCAGACTTCAGGAAAATGTCAAGAAACCACATATCTTAGAGAGAAATAGTCTTAAAAGGTCATCACATCCAGCCCCCTTCCTCTTCATCATATAGTGAATTATTGTCTCCAACTCTTCACTTCCCTATATTATATATTTACATAATTTTCATGGCCTGCTGGGTCTCCAAGTATATTCTCCATTCATTAACGCTGATTCATTAGCCACGTGACTTTCTTTCGTCTATAGGATATTACAAGGCATGTTTGAGAGCAGAGCTTAAATATGCTTGCTATCTTGCACTTCTACTTTTGCCATGAAAAATAATATTTCCCACTATACTTTCAACATAGGCCACAGAATGAGTAAAGTTGTCCCAGTCACTCACATCCTGAAGCAGAGCCACCGCTGCTGACCCACTAAAGCATGGATAAAAAATAACTATTGTTGTTCTATGCTACTGAGTTTGAGAGTGACTTGGGACACATCATTGTGGTAGCAGTGGCTGACTGATATTGTATGTATAATTTATGATTTACTATCAATATTAAGGCATCTAAAACCCTCAAGGGTAAGTGTATTAGTTTAGAGCTACCATAACAAAGTACCACACCCTTAGTGGTTAAATATATACAATATAAATTTACCTTTTCACAGTTCTGCAGGCTAGAAAGTCAGGACCAAGTTGTTGGAAGGGTTGATTTTTTCCAAAGGCCAGGTGGTGAAGATCTCATCCAAGCCTCTCTCCTTGACTTGCATTTAATCATCTTCTCTTTATGTCTTCACAGGTTCTTCTCTCCATGCTCATATCTGGGTTCTAATCTCCTCTTCTTTTTTTTTTTAGAACACCTGTTATATCGCATTAGGGCCTACCCTAATAACCTCATTCTAACAATCTCATTAAAGACACTATCCCCAAATATAGTCACAGTGTGAGATACTGGGGATTAGGACTTCAACATATGAACTTGGTAAAGACACAATTCAGTCCCTAAAATTACTAAGTGATGTGCAAGTTACCCACCAGTACAAAGAAACAAAATCTACTTTGTCTTCTTCATTTTAATTCTAGTTTTAGGTTAGTGATTTTTGCATGGGTCTAAAAATTCACACTTTTCCACAAGTTAACACCTATGTGATTTAGTTACCAAATACCTCATGCCTGGAAACTTAGACCTTGAGCATGAAGGACTATGCTTCAGTGAGCAGAGTGTGGATATTCACTCTTGTGATGTCATTGACTTTTCAGGGGCTGTAGGGCATGTGTTCTGACTCTGAGGGGTCATTCTAAACCTGCCACTTTCATTAAAGTAAGTTTTCTGAACGTTCCTGTGTGGTGGGAACCTTAAGGAGTAAAGAGAAAACTTTCAAGTGTGTACTGGGAAATGCCTTCAGACAAGGAAAGTCCATTGTGCATTGTGCTTGACTTGGGATGGACACCTTGGAAGAGTTCCCATGAGTGTAGTTCATCTTAGACAAACCATCACTTACCAAGTGGGTCAGGAAACTTCCCTTCATCACAAGTCCTCAAAGCTCTCCTGTCTGTCATGTTTTCTGATATTTTATAACCATGTTCATTTTCTCCCCTAGTGGCTTTTCTACAGTTTCCTTTTTTCTTTCTGTGGACTCTAGGACTCCTCTGTGATTTCACTAATAAAAACATTTTCACTGAGCAAAACATGGGAGGAAGGGATAGAGGGAGGGGGAAGAAAAGAGAAGAAAGACTAAAATTCCTCACCTGACTTGGAATACTTCTCCAACATGGAAGATTCTATACCACCAGTGCCCCCACTAGTCTTCCCTATAAGCCCTTCTCTCCAGATGGACCTGAATCTTTACTTAAGTTATATACCTGTTAATCTTATCCAGTTCATTACTCTTATATATACTTTTTCCTTACCTAAAGTCCTCTCTCATCCTCTTCACTTGTGCTAATATTATTATGTGCTAAGGAACAGTCTGAAGATGTCCCTAAGCCCTGACTTCCAATCCTTATAGCCTTCATCCTTCTCCTTTTACCTTAATCATGCATTGTCACATAAAGTTATTTACCTTTACAATATATGTTTTCCTCCTCCATAATATTATTAGTTCTTTACAATCAAGGACTTGTCTTTTTATTGATAGCATTGATAGCAATGAAAACGGTGTTTTGTAGGTAACAGACTCCTCTTTAAAGATGCATTCAATAATATACTTATTGAATGAGTCAATAGTATCAACTCAATATATGTTTACTAGTTGAATAATAAAATACAGAAGAAACAAAGCAAGTATGTATTGAATAAGTGAATCTCTAAAATCAAGTCTACAGACTGCCCAGATGTTCTCACCCATGGGGACAGTTCCACAGTTCCAAGTCACAGTTGGATGATATTTACAAGGCTTAATACCATCTTTACCAAATTATCTCGAGTTTTCACTGATATCAGAAATAAATGTTTTTGTCATGCAGCCTAATTTATATTTCTTGGCATATATGAGAATTGTATTCATAACATAACTATCCATAATCACTTGTTTTGTTTTAATACAATTTAACTCAGAGTTTCTATATAAAGAGCATTACATTTTGTTGTTGTTGTTGTTGTTGGCCCAGTAAAGTCCAACGTATTTCAGAAGCAAATCTGGGCCAAAGGGCCTTATTTCACAGATAAGATCCTGGGGGTAGATACAGGTTAAATAATGTGCCCCAAGACATACAACTAAGTGACAAAAGGGTCTGGTCTAGAAGACAGATGTATTGACTCTTATACCATATTCTTAATGACATCTTATTGCTTCTGTTAATGAAAGAGTGAAAAGGACAATCTGCAATATGACCATTTCCTCCAAAAAAATCTTTTACGTTCTATAAAAAATTATAGTATAGTCTATAGTATTCTGTGTAAAAAAGCTTAATTTCCAGCACCATAAGGAAGTTCTTGGGATGTTTCCTATCAACTAAAGCAGGATTGAAATCAGTGTAAACATGTGATTTGGGATCAGGCAAGCAAAGGACACCCAAGTTGAGCTGAAATCAGTGCTGGGGTCCCAGCCATGCTAATGTGGAAGTGGCCAAGTTGATGTGAACCACAATCACCCCACATTTAATTTGTCATTTAATATCCCCAAATGACTATCCCTACTTATTCATGGGCTTTTTGTTCATGCCATCTACTACTGACTAAATGTCTGTATTCCCTTAAAATTCATATCTTGAAGCCTTACTCCTCAATGTGATAATATTTGAAAGTGGGGCCTTTGGGAGGTGATTAGGTTTAGATTAAGCCATGAGGGTAGGGCTTTCATGATTGGATTAATAACCATATAAAACAAAAGAAAGAGATACATGACCTTTCTCTCTCCACAAAAATGTCCTAAGGAAAGACCAAGTGAGTACATAAAAAGAGGATGGGATCTGCAAACCAGGAATGACTCTCATCAAGAACCAAATGCATAAGCACCTTAATCTTGAACTTCTCAGCCTCCAGAACTATGAGAAATAAGTGTTTATTAACTCACCCAATCTATGGTATTTTGTCATAAGAGCCCAAGAACACTAAGACAGTAATTGATAGCAAAAAACTGGAGTGCTACTATAACAAATACCTAGAAATGTAAAAGCAACTTTGGAACTGGGCAGTAGATAGAGACTGAAAGAGCTTTGCGGTGCATGCTAGAAATGGCTAAGATTGCCATAAAGGGCAGTTAGAGATAATTCCGGTGAGACTCAGAAAGAAAAGTAGAGAGCCATAGAAAGAACTTCTATCATCTTGGGAAATGTGCAAATAACATGAACTGAATGTTGGTGGGAATAAGGACATTAAAAGCCATTTTGGTAAAGTCTCAGGTGGAAATGAAAAACATGTTACTGGAAACTGGAGGAAAGGCAACCCTTGTTTAAAAACATGACTAAATTGCATTTGTATTCTAAAATGCTGTGGAAGATAGAACCTGCAAGCAACAAAATTGGATATTTAGAGCTACGTCTATTTCTAAGCAAAGTGTTGAAGGAGTGATTTGGTTCCACTTGACTGCTTATAGTAAAATATAAGAAGAGAGAAGTTAATTAAAGAAGATACTGTTAAGCAAAAAGGAATCAGAATTTAAAGATTTGGAAAATTTTCAGTCCATCCCTATTGCAGAGAACACTAAGAGTTTGGTGAAGTAACCAATAGATAAGGAGACAAATATGAGTATGAGTCATGAAACTAATCAGTCACTCATGAAACACCACTCATTTGAACTGAAGGAGACAGAGATGAGACTAAATGAAGGAAGTCTGTCAGTTTTCTTAGATCCTACTGGACTAGATCATAGAGCTTTTGACTACCAAAACAACTGTATTACTAACACAATACAATCATCATTCAAAGAGGCAGAAAGGGCAAACACTTTCATTTCAACAGGCCATATGGTCACTTCCTAGAGTAGTGGAGAGGACTACCCAGAGTCTTGAGAGAATGGCCCTTTGCCCCTGCCCAGCAGAGCCATCCCACCCCAATGAGTCTAGAAGGCAGAACTGCTACCCCAGTAGATCTAGAAGGTAGAATCATTATGAAGATGGTTATTATTGAGCCTTAAGATCTCATGACATTTGCCTTGCTAAGTTTTGGATGTGCTGGAGACCTATCACCCCTTTATTCCTTCATATTTCTTTCTTTTGAAATGAGAATGTCTGTCCCACCATGATATTTTGGAAGCACATAACTTTTCTGGTTTCACAGAATTGCTAGTAGAGAGTAATCCTGAATTATATCTCTAGTTTCCTTTGTACCTGATTTATATGATATTTAGATAAGATTTTGGACTTGAGGCTTTAGAGTTGATGCTGGAACAAGTTAAGATTTCTGGGGCTGTTGGGATGGAATGTATGTATTTTGTATGCAAGAAAGACTGAATTTTGGGGAAACGGGCAGAATATTATAGACTGAATATTTGTGTCTCCTCAAAATTCATATGTTGAAACTCTAATCCCAAATGTGATGGTATTTAGAGGTGGAGCCTTTGGAAAGTAATTAGGGTTAAATTAGGTTATGAAGGTACAGTTCTCATGAGGAGATTACAAAAAGAAGCGACAAAAAAAAGACCTCTCTTTCTTCAAGTGCATGCACCAAGGAAAGACCATAAGGGCACAAAATGAGAAGACTATGTCTAAAAACCAGAAAGACCATGAGGGCACATAATGAGAAGACTGTGTCTAAACACCAGAAAGAGAACCCTTATCAAGAACTGGATTCACTGGCACCTTGAACTTGGACTTGCCAGCCCTCAGAACTATGAAAAATAAATGTCTGTAAATCTAAGTTATTCAGTCTATGGTATTTTGTTATAGCAGCCTGAAGAGACTAAGGCACCATCCATTTCACCTCAACTTATCTGACTTTAACTCATCTCAGTTCCTGTTAAGAGGAGAGCTAATAGCCTGGTATTCCAATGTCACATACATACCAGGCTGTGACCTTCTGGTGGCAATGGTTTAATCTATTAGCCCACTTAAGCAATAGCAATGAAACCTTAGCTAATTAATAAAAAAAAATTATTCACAATAGCCCAGATATGGAAAAAACTTAAGTGTCTGTTGATGAATAAAGAAAATATATGTGTGTGTACATTATATATATATATATACATACATTTATGTATATATATATATATATATATACATGTTTGTGAACATTATTCAGCTTTAAAAAGAATGCATTCTTACCATTTGCAACATGTATAAAACTGGAGGACATTATGATAAGTGAAATAAACCAGACATAGAAAGCCAAATACTGCATAATGCCACTTAAATGTGGACTCAATATGAAGGGTAGTTACCAGGAACCAGGGGGTAAGGAAAATGGGGAGATATAGTCAAAGGGTACAAACGTTCAGTTTTTATTTTTTTATTTTATTTTTTGAGTCAGGGTCCCACTCTGTTGCCCAGAATGGAGTGCAACAGCTTGATCACATCTCATTGCAACCTTAATTTCCTGGGCTCAGATGATCCTCCTGCCTCAGCTTCCTGAGTAGCTGAGACTACAGGTGTGTGGCACCATGCCTGGCAAATATTTTAATTTTTTGTAGAGACAAGATCTCACTATGTTGCCTAGGCTGATCTTGAACTCCTGGGTTCAAGAATCCTCCCACCTCAGCCTTGCAAATTTCTGGTATTACAGGTGTGAGCCACAGCACCTGGCCACACTTTCAGTTTTAAAATGAATACATTCTGGGAATGTACAGCATCATGACAAAAGTTGATAATCATGTATTATGTACTATAAGTTTATTAAGAGGTAGATTTTTACATATTCTCAATACAAAAAAATAAAAGGTAGCTATGTGGGGAGATGAATATGTTAACTAGCTTAATTATGGTGATCAATCCACAATGTATACGAATATCAAAATATCATGTCATACACCTTAAACAGATACAATTTTTATTTGTTAATTATACTTCAATAAAGCTGGTGGTGGGGGGGATTGTATTCCAGGGACTATTCTGCTGTTAGCAGTATGGATTACAGATTATGTATTCAACCTACACATTTGTATCCAAAGGAGGCTAAACTAGAGAAACACTTTCATATCATGTTACCAGGGACACTAGGATTACCCAGAGGTATCTCTTGGTTTGTCAGGTAAGACATTCATGCCCTCAACCCAACTTCAACCAGAGCTTCTGTTTTTATCTGCTGTATATACCAGGATTCTTCATAATGCTTAACTGGAAAAAAAAAATTATACTGTAAAAGCAACAGTGATAAAACAAAATAATTGAAATCCACTAAAGCAGTTCATCTCTAGGAACATGCCAGCTCCTTCCATCTGTGAGATTTTGGGGGGCAGGCTGGCCCTGGTGGTACCTTTCAAATCACATTAGGGAATTCTGGTCCTGCCTGAATTGGTCTGTGTGACAGTATCCTCCACAGAGATTCTTAGAAGAGGCTCTCCTCCAACTCTGAGGACCCCATAGCTCATAAACAACCAGGATTCTAGACCCAATCAAAAGGGCATAAATGAAATAAATATCTAGCAAGTCTCTCTATGGTTAAGATCTGCTATAAAATAATGTTCTGGGGGACCAGACTCTGGGGCTCGGCATGTAATCCCAGCACTTCAGGAGGCCGAGGCAAGGGGATTGCCTGAGCCCATGAGTTCGCGACCAGGCCAGGCAACTTGGTAGCGCACGCCTGTAGTTCCGGCTACTTGGAAGGCTGAGGCGGAAGGATCACTGGAGCCCAACAGGTCGAAGCTGGGGTTGCCGTGAATGTGCCACTGCACTGCAGCCTAGGCAATACAGTGAGACTCCAACTCAAAAAATAAAAATAAAAAAATAAAAACGTTCTGGGATCTTATCTGAATCTGGCTCAGCAAGTTTAATTCCATTCAACAGATATTCAATATCAAATATAGGTCATCCATTTCCTTGGTATTGCTAGACTTTGGGGCTGAGATTTGTTGATTTGTTTTGCTGTTATTGTTTTCATTGTTGCTATTTTTTTTCATACTTAACTCAGCAACTTCAGCTCCTACAACTCCATAGAGTAAGAAAACTTAGAGACTGATGTCATTTTTCCCCCACTACATATCTCCATTGAATTCTTTCACCCTGTATTTAGCACTGAGTGTCCAATACTGAGTTAGGTACAGGGATAAACAGAAGAAAAGTATAAAAGATAAGGCTCCTGTCTTCAAAGATTTAGAGTGTATCTGGGAGAAAAAACTTCCACATACAACGCAATCAGGTAACAAAGGAAGAGTGCTAAATTAGCTATAGCCACCTGCCAAAGACATGGTACTGACACTAAATTTGCTTGGCAGTCTAGAAAGAGCAAGTTCAGAGCAAGCTGGAGTTTTGGGAGAGTTTGACCTGTTATTGAAGGGCTGGAAAGATTTGGACACAAAAAGAGACTTACCGCTTACCAGTAGGGCAAATCTTCACATGTATCTCACAATTCTGAAATAAAATAAAATGAAATAAGGAAAAAGGGAGACAACAGAAGACAAACCCCAGGGTCACCAAGGAGACCTGCTGTCATGGAGCAAAAGCTTGCTATATCAGACAGCCTAGACCCCCCAGTCACTGCCTCCACTTCAGTGGGGGTTGCTGGTCAAGTGACTTACCTATTTTGAATCTCAACCCATCATTTTTCAATGAAAATAAGCTCCTGGGTTCCTATTCATCTCAGAGGTGCATCTTCATTTAAATGTGTTTAATGCTTGCAACGTGCCTAGCACTCACTACCTGTGAGACAGGCACGCATTATTATTACCATAATCATCGTTTACCACCTGCTTGCCTTACTTGAACCCATTACTCACGCCATCTCTCTCCCAGGAGGAACTCTTCGTCATCTCCCAGGGTTCACATACCTACTCTTTGGGAGTTGAATTCACTAAGACCACATCCAAATGTTTGGGGAACTCGAAAGGGAAAGTGGTATTAGATTCTGTTTCCTCAATAAGTGTGCTTGCTTTTATGATGTGGAAAGTGTTGAAAGAGGGTCAGTTCCTTCACAGAGTCAGTAAGAGAAAACAGCCTACAGAGTGACTTAGATGACATGAGATGCAAAATATCTTCCAAAGTAAGGGGCTTTCCATGTGATAACAATCTTCCACATTTTCCTGTTTTCTCCCATGGTCTTTTACTAAGCTAGCAATGATAATCTGGGAATAAATTCGCATTTTCTAAAGGAGAAATACTGCCAAGCTTGTTAATCTCATGCAGATGTGATGATACTTTTACTATGTTGTAATATGCCTTCTTAAAAAACAAGTTGAAAGGAGGGGGAGAAAAAAACACCAAAAAACAACAAATATTCGCCAACCCATATGGTCAGTAATTGCTGTTTAATAGTCCTCCTATTACAAACCTAAGAGGCAGCAGTCTGAATTACCAGTAGAGTATTAATAAACAGGAATGAGTTAATAGTGCATAAAGACCTTCTAGTGGAACAGTGGGGGAGTTGAATATTCTTTTCTTCAGTCAGCTGTAAGTAATTACTGCATGGTGTGCTTCTGACTATTACCATAACAGAGCAATTGGACGTGAAGAATGGATAATAGTATGGACATGGAGGTATTTTTAGAATATCAGCAGTGAAGCAGGTAACTGGCTTACTCCAGTAGAAACCTTTAACTACATAAGTTTAGAAGACATATTTTTTTTTTCCTTATGACATTTAGCCATGGTAGAATTTTAAAAAGATCAATCTAATAAATTATTTAAAATAACTTTACAAAGAGGATGCCTGTGATATGTAAATAAGAAGGCAAGAAGGGAGGAAGGAAAAGCCTAAGAAGCCCAGGCGGACAGGAGGCAGGAGCTGACGTTACTGTAACTACATAATCACAGGTTCCCTTCTGCTCCTGAGAGACACAGCTTCCCTCTGCCTGGATGCCCAATCTAGTTGACTGGCTCCCACTGGCTGCTCAGGTGAAAGTGAAAATATTCAAATCAGAACTGTAACTATGATTGCTGGAGTTGTGGGTTTTCTAAAATTGAGTTAGTCATCCTCAGTGGTTTAATGATGCATATCATTTATTTTAAAATATTATTACAGGGGCATTGACTGAGCCGCGGCTCCTTTTTTCGATGGACTGTCCATTATGCAATGCGGTGGGGTATGTCACGGACGGCGGCAGGCTGGGATATTGTCTAAAGGCACAACATATGCTCTCAGATGAAAACAGCTTGAGACTTTGATTCAGAAAGTGGTAATTTTGTAAATGCACACAAATATCATTTAAGGGATATTTTGATTTCTATTTTTCGGGGTATAGGTCCTTCTCTTGCCTCCTGGCTACACAGGCCGATGCTGATTTTTCAATTTGCAGGTTTGTTAAGCATCATGGAATGTTTTGGTTCTCAATCAAGAATATTCTTCCCAAGTGGTTCCAAAGTCCTACGCTTGAAAATAAACGCGTGTCTTCTTTGTCTCCTAGCAGCATGTGTTCCAATGTACAATAGCGCACAGGACAGAGCAAGGCAATGCCTTTGATTGAACCATCCTATAGGTTTTTAACCTGCCACTCTCAGGGGCTGTGAGCTTTCTTAAGGCCAGGCGGCATGCTCTCTTCTTTGGGCGGCACTGGCAGCTGGAGTCCAACGGAGGTGGTTAGGAGCCAGGACCCAAGTCCTCCTCCTGGCAGGATTCCTGTCCTTCGTTGTGGCACAGGAGCTGAACAGAGGATGAGCCACTCCAGTGCAAGTGACCTCAGAGTCCCACCTGAAAAGGAGACGCACAACCTATGGGACAGGTGGCAGTGCTTGACTGATCTCTGCCCACTGCTTTTGAAGTCCTCTGACAAACAACTGTGTGTGAAATAAACACTGTCACATATATTTTTCCTGAAAAAGCACATTATTGTGTCTGAGCTCCACCAGCCAGCATATTCTGATTCATCTAGACACAGCCCCTTTCTTGCTAAAAAGATACTGCGGTGTAAATTTACAGCTATGTATTTCACCTGTTTAGCTAGTGATTCTTAATAGAATTACAGACCACACCTGTAGAGGTGTTACTGCAACCCAGGGAGAGCAGTAACATCTCCATGTCACGAATTCGGTTTGCTTTTTTTTTTTTTTTTTTATGATTTGAAAATAGAATTGTTCTCTTTTCCTTATATCTACAGAAAGGTGAGGACAAAAGAAAATATGGCTAATTAAATGTCAATTTTAAACACAATTTTTCATATTGGACGAAGATCAAAGGACATTTCTAGAAAGTGCTCAAGACCTCAAGAGTTAAGGCATTTCAGTATTTAGAAGATTTGTGTTTCTGATTTGGTAAAATTTTGAGACATTTACAACTCTCTCTGTGCATGACCACGCTGTTTATGATCATAAGTTTGCACTATTTAAATTCATTCTGCATTTCATTCAATCATGAAGTTCCCAAGGGTGTGGGGTATACCGCTGGGTTTCACACCCAGGGTTGACTCCCTGTCCAAAGGACTGGTACAAAAACTTCCCTAGGAAATGATATCACCAACAACCAGTGCAGTTACTACTTTATATTTAGAAAACCTTCTGAGGATTAAAGAATATGAGAATTCTCCCAAGAGTGAGACTAAGAGGGAGAAAGTGGGTGCCAACTCTTTTGTATTTCCATTTAGCTCTGAGAAGCAGGAAGAAAGAAATACCTGGAATTGTTAAGAAGCTGAGTAGTTTCAGGAACTACTATTTTCTCCCTTCAGTATTTCAGCTGGTAACTGTCTAGTCAAGAATTCTTAGTATTTTCAGGTGTTCTCATTCAAACAACTTAGTGGGCCAGCACTCCGATAAGAACCAGTGAAAAGGTAAATTGTTTAGAGTCGACTATACAACTCAGCCTGCATAAAGTTTCCCAGAGTGACTAAATTCAGCTCTCCTATTCATGGGTTATTATGACAACCAGTAGGACACACAAAAAGTTTTGTTTTCAGCATTTGATAAACAATCCTGAAATGTTCAATTGTATGGTATTATTAATAACAATGATAATGAGAGACCTAAATAATTTGGCATCTATTTCCCTCATTGATTTCATCTCCTATTATCCTACCCTTGGTCTTATTTCTGTTTCTTCATCACCCTAAGCTTTCCCCAGCATCTGGGTTTTTCTACCATCTATTTTCTCTGCCTGGAATACATGCTACCCCAGTTAAAATACATGCTACCTCAGTTAAAATGTCACAAACTATTCCTAATGGCTTCCCAGGCATTCTCTAAACCTGCTGGTTGGCAAACAGAATTGAAGGGAATTGAGAAAATCCAGAAATTCTGGAAATTGTAAGTTCAAAAATTAAAACATTTCTTTCTATAGAGAATATTGCTATAAAGCAAAGACAAAAATCAAGATAGTGGTCATCATACCCATTGGTAAGATTTCTGAAAAGATTAAAGAACTAGGGGTACATTTCACAGATACCTAATACATATAAAGGGCTTACACATATCCAGAAAGGAGCATGTCTCTAAATGAATTGTGGTTGAGGCATTTATCACATGTTGTTGACCAAAATCAAACATAGAAAATCCATAAAGTTTCTGAGACAGTTGAATTGGTAAAATTGCTGCTGACTTGGATTTTTAAAGGATTATACCTACTTAAGATATAGAAGAATCTTGGAACCTCCAAAATTTTATAAGCAGAAAGCAGGCTGAGAAATCTGCTCAGCTGCCAAGAGGGCATATTCTCCAGTACTCATCAGAAAAAGCCAAAAATGAACAAAGAAGGAGTTCTAAGACAAGAGCAGAGACCCACGTGCAACAGTAGACTGGTGACCAACACCCAGGTGCAGAATCAATGTATATACCAATCAGTCTCCCTGGACCAGCAGGTGCAGAACCAGGGCCTAACCAATGTATACACCAATCTCTTTACAGGGGAACCCAGCAAAATTTGCCCAGCAGAACTTCAAAATTGCTATAGACCAGTGACTTCTATGTTTCTCCCAGTTTTCTCCTTGTTGAAAGCAGCTGTTTAATTTGTTTATCCTGTTTATATTCCAACATTGTATATTAGATAAGAGGGAGCAGATAACATATCTTTTCAGATCATAGATGTCCAAATCAAGAGAATTTCCACCTAGACCTGACATGGATCGTGATATCCTGAACTTTAATCCTGATGCCATAATTGGCTGAGACTTTTTGGGTTTCTTGGAATGGGAACTATGCTTCTTGGGATGGGAACTATGCATCCCAAAGGCAGAAGGAACATGAACAATTGTAAACATGAGGGTCAACTGTGGTAGATGGATTGAGTTATTATTTTCAATCTGCATTCTCTTCTTATTATAAAATTATACATTCACATTTTCCCCTATGTATAGTTTTTCCTAATATGAGTGAAAAATACTTCCTTGATCCACTCATGTTGGGTTTGGCATGTGAATTGTCTTGGCTAATGAAATGTTAAATAAATGGGACAGAAGCAGATATTTGAACTTGTTGGCATGATCCGGCTTGTTCTCTTGCACTCCTGTAGTTCCCCATGAGAGGAACATGCTCTAAGTACCTGCTGGCCCAGGGAGGCTGTGGAGAAAAGGGGAGCAGATCTGATCCCAGCTGACAATTTAGAGACATGATAAACTGAATCTTGCTAAGAGCAGTCACCTTCCAGCTGACCCATAGAACTATTATTGAGACGAATGTTTGGTGTTGAAATTCAGAGATTTTAGAGTTGTTTGTTTCATGGCATTATTGTAGGTTAAATGCTAACCGATACAGTTATATTTATTTATTGCTTGCCCCCTCATGGGAATGGAAGTGCTAAACTCTGTGAAAATAGGAATGATTTTCCACATTCATCTATGTATTCGAGTGGGTTGAAATATTCTAGGTAGAGTCATTGCACAGTAAATAGTTTTAAGTAAATAAATGAAACTGTAATAATATATAGTAAGAAAATATCAATTGAGCATTAGCCAACAATTAGAACTCTATTTAGGTAAATCATTTACTGAAAACTTAAGGTTAAATTCACAGTGGGTAAAGAAGAATGGCATATTTATAAGAAAAAAAGCCATTTGGTGTATCTCTTGGAGTGATGTTGTGAAATCAGGTATAGAGACCCCTGAGGTGATTGGCATAGTTAAGTTAGTTAAGAAAAGAGATAGTGTCCAAGGGGTCCCTATGTCTACAGCTCCAACACAGAATGGGCTTTCAATACATGTAAGTGTGCTTATTGCCCCCAACCCCCGCCGCCCCTCAATACGTGTATATTGAAATGATTTTTACACCCTCTTTGGCCTTTACTTATGGAAGACACTGAAATGACATCAACAAATAACACAGACTTGTGCCTAATTCTTTATTCTGCTGAGGACTCTCTGACTTGGGATGTGTTTGACTGTGTCTTTGTCAGTTTGGAGAACACGGGGGAACTTTTTGTTTTCTTTCTGCAGATGAAAAGACAGGAACTCTACAGATGCTCTCAACAGAATTTCTTTTTTAGCCTTTCTTAGTCTCTAAATCAATCCATTTAACTTTCCTATTCTTAATTAGTAATTATTTTCTTTAACCCAAATATCACAACCTTAACTGAAAGTAGTAATCCCACTGAACAGTTTTGTTTTTCATCTACAATTACCCAGCCCCTATCATGTACTACATATTATGCTAAGTCCTGGGAATGTAATGCTTGATAAAGACATAGTTCTTCTGCCACAGAGTCTATTGGAGAAAGAAAGACAAATAATCTAATTGTGTTGCTTTAAAATAAGTGCTACAATAAAAATTTGTAATGAGAACACAAAATTAGGTATCTAAATGATTCTGAGGGGGACAGACAAAAATGGAATTTGAAGGTAGGAGAGAAAGAAGGAGGATAATGAGATGCAAGAAATTATCCCAAACATGTCTTTGTTGATGCTTATAGGAAAGGAAGCATAAGAAAATAAATACCTGAAAGAAAATTACATAGCTGACCATATATAAATTCTAGTACCCGTGAAAAGGAAAAAAGGAGTTTGTAGACTCTTTCCTGGAATATGGTAGATACCTTACCACAGTCTCAAGAAATGGCAAAGAAGCACTAAACAGCAATCATTCTGGGAAGGAGAAACAATCAGAGTTTCTCTTTGATTGTGGCAGCTTTTCCATTTGTTGAAAGTAAGTGCCCATTTGTTTGCTGTTTTATTTACTTATTTATTTTTGAAAGGCACTTGAAGTCAGTAAAAAGAGATCAAAAAGCAAAAGCAAATGAAGAAAGTCTGGGATGTGAAAACAAGACCAAATTGTAGAATAAAAAAGAAAACAGGATGAAATTTGGTCTGACATAGTGGATGTATGAAGGAACAAAGAATCATCAGATTCTAGAACATTTGATAGAAATTCAAAACACACGCATGTTTGTTGCAGCTGTATTCACAATAGCAAAAACATGGAACCAACCGTGCTGCCCATCCAAGTTGGACTGGATTAAAAAAATGTGATACATGTACACAATGGAATATTATGCAGCCACAAAAAAGGACAAACTTACGAACTTCACAGCAACTTGGATGAATTTAGTGTCTATCATATTCAGTGATCTATCACAGAAACAAAGAACAGATTACCATATGCTCTCACTCATAAGAGGACCTTGAACAATTACCATAATACTATAAGAAAGGAATTGGCAGTAGTGGGAAATTGCCAGGGGAGGACTGGGTTGGACTGGCAGTTGAGAGAAACTGCCAGGGGAGGGGGGCACACTTCATCAACAAGGGTACCTGCATAATGAACATTTGTATACCTAACCCTGAAATGTACCCCACATCTTTAAAATAAAGGAAAAAAAAGAAATTCAAAAACACATTCTTGTGGGTTGATTGATTAACCAAGATAAGGTTCCCTGAGGCCAAGGCCTCAAGAATTTATGTGGTCAATTTAAAAGATTTCTGACTTAGTAGAGGGCATTTTTGAAGATAGTTGGAAAATGTTTGGTTAATTAAATTTGTAAAGTAAATGTACATCCCCAAAAGTATTTATTTTATGCCTGCTTTCTATTTTTTAAGCTCTCATATATGTTGAAATTGAACTGTGCCAAAAACATGTTAGTCTTTCAATATTTATTTTCCTTTCTCTCTTTCATTTAAATTGATACATAATAGTTGTACATACTTATGAGGTATATGTGATATTTTGACAATTGCATACAATATGTAATAATCAAATCAGGGTAATTGGGATATCTATCACCTCAAACAATTATCATTTGTGTGTATGTATGTGTTGAGAACATTCCAAATCTTCTCTTCTAGCTATTTTGAAATATATAATAAATTATTGTTAACAATAGTTGGCCTATAGTGCTATTGAATACTAGAACCATTTCCTCCAGCCAACTGTATTTTTGTATTTATTAACCAAACTCTCTTCATCCTTTGCTTCACCCTACCCTTCTCAGCCTCTGGCAACCTCCACTCTACTTTCTACTGCCATGAGATCAATTTTTTTAGCTGCTACATGTAAGTGAGAACAGGCGATATTTGTCTTTCTCTGCCTCGTTTATTTCATATAACATAATGTCCTACAGTATTGTTCATGTTGGTGAAAATGACAAGATTTCATTCTATTCTATGGCTAAATAGTATTCTACTATATATACATGCCACCTTTTCTTTATCCAATCATCTGTTGATGGACACTAGGTTGATTCAATATCTTGGCTATTTTGAAAGTGCTGCTACAAACATGGTAGAGCAGATATCTCTTCAATATACTGATGTTTTCTCTTTGGATATAACCAGAAGTAGGATTGCTGGATTGCATGGTAGTTCTTTTTTTAAAAAAATTTTTAATTTTAAGGATGTGGGGTACAACTCGGGGTAGATATGCAAACGTTCATTATGTAGGTACCTTTATTGATGAGGTGTGCCCCCTCTCTGGCAGTTTTCTTCAACTGCCAATCTCACACCACCCATGGCAGTTTCCCACTACTGCAATCCCTTTCTTATAGTATTATAATAATTCACATGGTAGCTCTAATTTTAGTTCCTTAAGAAACCTCCATAATATTTCCCACAGTGACTGCACAAATCTACATTCTCATCAACAGTGTACAAGTGTTCCCCTTTCTCTGCATCCTTGCCAGCATCTGTTATTTTCCATCTTTTTGCTAACAGTCGTTTTAATTGGAGTGAGATGGGATCTCCTTGTGGTTTTCATTTGCATGTCCTTCATGATTAATGATGCTGAGCATTTTTCCCATAAACCTATTGGCTATTGTTATGTCTTTTGAGATCTTTTACCCATTCTTAATTGAATTATTTGGTTTCTTTGTTGTTGAATTATTTGAGTTCCTTATGTATTCTGGTTATTCGATAACTAGTTTGCAAATATTTTCTTCTAGTCTGTAGGCTGTCCCTTCCCTTTGTTGATTGTGTCCTTCACTGTGCAGAAGATTTTTGCTGAATGTAGTCCCATTTGTTGGTTTTTATTTTTATTGCTTGTGTCTTTGAGTTCTTCCTCAAAAAATCTTCACCTAGATTCTCCAATGTTTTCTTCTAGTAGTTTCATAGATTCAGATATTACACCTAAATCTTCAATCTATTTTTATTTCATTTTTGTATTTGGTGAGAGATAAGGGATAAGTTATCTAGATTTTTCAGTACCATTTATTGAAGGGACTCTCCTTTTCCCAATGTATGTTCTTAATGTCTTTGTCAAAAATGAGTTGAGTGCACATGTATGGATTTAATTTGTGATTCTTTATTCTGTACCATTGATAATTGGCTCTGTTTTTATGCCAGTGTCATGTTGTTTTTATTACTATCACTTTGCAGTATACGGGGGGGGGCACACAAAAAGTAATTATTGTTTTGGAGAGCGAGTCCCTTGTAGTACAGGCTTTCCCCTTAGGTAAGCGTTCTAGGAATCCATCAGCAACAGTATGACAGCAAGCATTGTTGTGAGAGGCTACAATCAACTTCAGTGAATTTTTTTTTTAATAGTCTTTCAACATGATTGCCCAGTTCATGATGGATGATTTACGAGCACACCTGCCCACACCGGGCTGAGTGTTCAGCAATTTTGGACCCAAAACAGCATGACTCTTGTGCCCCACAGTCCCTATTCACCTGATCTCACCCTAAGTGACTTTTGTTTATTTGCTTCCTCAGATGAAAAAAGCCCTCAAAGGGAAAGTTTTGTCAATGTAGAAAGAAGAGGCAAGACAAAAAATGGCAGAAGCACTAAAAGTCATCAAAATGGACAAATTCAAAAACTGTTTTGAGCAGTGAAAACAGGTCTCTTGATGGATGTCATTGACATTCTGATAGGAATTTCAATTAATCTATAGGTCATTTTGGGTAGTCGGGGCATTTTAACAATATTAATTTCCCCAATCCGTGAATATGGGATATCTTTCCATCTTTTGTGTCCTCTTTAGTTTATTTCATTGTGTTTTATAGCTTTCTTTGTGGATATCTTTCAATTTTTTGGCTTAATTTACCTTTATCTCTTTATTATGCCTTTATTGTTCCTACTATTGTTCTGGAGGGTTAGGCAGATGCAGTTTTCTATTAGCAGATATTATTTTTCCTGAAAAGAATTTGTTTCTTGTGCATGTATATGTTCTTTTTGGAGAAGACAATTTTAGTAAGTGAGCATGTGATCTTCTACACAACATTTCTTTCAAGAAACATATTAATAGGTACTCTGCCACATTTCTTTACTAATTGAGATATAAATTATAAAAATTATAGATAATTATCTGACAATCACAAATTCTAATATACAAGCTATAAATAGCTTTATGATTCTTCTGACAGAAATAAAAAACAAATCAAAGGTGCAAATAGATAGATATGAATATCCTTTATTTTTCATATTTTGAATAGTCAGCACATTCCATAATTGTTCTTTTTCTGTTGTTATCCTTCAGATCTCTTTACTAACAGTGCAAAACCAAATTGTAACTGAAAATAAATAGAGAAGGAAAAATGCCTAGTTAAAAATAGCCTATACTGTTATGTACATGGTTGTATTTGATCTTAGCAACATATGATAATAGGGAAAAGAGGTAGCCCATCAGGGCAGATAAGAGGGTGGTTTTTTAGTCATAGATGCCTGAATTAGAATCCCACTCAGCTGTAAGACATAGAGCAGATTAGTTGATGTCTCTAAGGCTGTAAAATAAGAATAAAATCTACTTCATAGGCATGTTGTGGAGATTAAATGAAAGAAAATAAAGGCTTTGGTAAACATAACTAAATAAATGAGTCTATACATAGTTGCTAGAATTAGTATTGCGAAGGTGTTATTATTTTTTTCACTTGACACATATGAGAAACAGAAAGAGGTTAACAGACGTGTGTCAAGAAGCATGCCTAACAATGCTGCTAACCACAGTGGGAAAACTTTCCATTGTAACTTTTAATATCCAGAGGCAACCAGTCCATGTTTAGCACTTGTAACAAGAAAAGAAAAATTCCATTAGAAAAATATGTATTGATGTCATTTTAACTTAATTGTTAAATATCTTTATAACAAAGGTGTCAATCCAGTTGCAATATTTCAAAAATGCAGAGTCAGAATCTAAGCACTTGCCAAGCCCTGAAAGGTCAAACTCAGTCTACAGAGTGGCCCAAGGCAGTCTCCCACACTCACCCCCCACCCTTGCCAGCCAACTCCTACCTTAATGACATAATTAAATGGCTATAAAGTTCCATAACTCTTTCTACTTTAATTAACTGGAGAAAACCCTCTTATCTTCTCAATGTTGAAGATTCTGCTGTTTTCTTGTGCATAGTATTGTTCGATCTCCTTTGTAACAATTGCAAAGAGCACTCATTCTTTAAAAACGTTAAAAAGTGAGAATTTGTATGGAAATGCAAACTTTCAATTTGCTATATAAATCATCACTAAAATTGGTTCTGTATATTCTGCTATTGATTTTCACCAAACATTGTTCTAGATAACAAATATACACGTAGCAAAAGCCAAAATCACTGAGTCATAGGAATCTCTAAAAAATTTTTCTGTACTCAAGAGGTGCAGCACTAAATCACTTCCAGTTATTCATGAAGTTAAACATGCTCAAGTTATTCATAAAGAAAAAGTGTGGGCTTGGGACAAGACACAAAATACACATTATACGTTTTAGAAAAGGTGCTTAAAACCTCTTCCATTGTTCCTCTGATCCTTTATTAATTTAGCAGTTCTAATTCAAGCTGAAGTTGAAATTATCTCAATAGATACATAATGAGGGGGACATATTAAAAGAACTCAGTGATGCCACCCTGCTAGGAAGAGGAAGGAGCAGAATTTATATTCTGTAAGCTGATCTCACTTCCCATGTGGCATGAGCAAGATTTAGAAATTTCTACATGCCCTCAAAGAGAGGATTCAGGAGGGGCTGAGTTGAGTGCAGTGGACCTAGCATGGGGCCAGCCCTCTGAGATAAGGACAGGATGCCTCCTCAGCAGACTTTCTGGAAGGATTTTCTAAGACTATTTGCCACTACATGGCAGAGACACAAAACACATCAGCAAAAATGAAATGAGTCAGAGGCATCTGAGGATTATTTAAGAGTACTGACCAAGTAATGGGTGAGCAGGTCCTTAGTCAAACCTACTGCTGATGTTTGTGGGGCAAAGACCAGCCAGACAGTGGCAGGATCTTGCTACAGAGACCACCCAGGCACAGATATAGGACATGGAACCAAGCATTCCTTTTTCTTGCTGTCAAAGAGAAAGAGCAGGGGATATGTTTGGGGTTGGGTCGGTTGTGCCCACACGAATGTGTCCCCCAAGATGTCAGTTTGGAGGGAGAACTTTTGGCATTGGTCATCACAGAAGTATATACCTTTTTAGTCTTTTTGTGATCCACTCTAAGTCCATGTCAGCTATAGTCCTATCTCAGAAAACAGGACATCGTCTTGAGAAAGAGAAAAGTAGGTTAGAAGAGCAATCTGAAAAACTGAGCATTTTTCTAAAGAGACTAAGCCTTTGAAAGATAGCTCTATAAAACATCATAACTTTGAATAGACTGATGTTAAAGTGAAAGGAGACTTACAAACCAGAAGAGACTAAAATATTGCTAAAGGACAATAAATTGTTTTCACTACTCAGTGAAGTGGTAGTGCATGGGATAGGTCAGTTTTTATAAATTACAGGGCAGCATTTATTTTCTGCATATCTGAGTGTAGCATGAAGAAATTTACAACTCCATTGTGTATGTGTGTATGTATATCATAAGACTAGAGAACTGTAACTCAACATAATTAAGGTTTTTCTAGGCATAGTACAATTATGGGAGTTTTTTCAAATCCTTCAAATTTTCTGTGATAAGCACAGATTACCATTTAAAAATCAAAGATGGATAAATGCCATTTTAAAATATTGTGGTTATATTTCTAGTGTTTTTGTCTAAATCCCATTTTACAAAACAGGTAAAGTATTGGTCAGTTTTCTTCTAGTTCAACTTTAAAATTATATATATATATAATATATATATATATTTCTTTTTTTTAGTCGTAACTCCTTTTAACTATGCTCTGTTTTAATCCCTTTATTTCAAAGATCATATCGTATCTCCTTTTTTCTCTCAAAATTTCAAAATGGCCTTTGGCCAAATGCAATAAAATTTTGCCCTGACCTGACATAAAGAATGAAGTATGTATATGAAAGCACTTTGAAAACTTTAAAGCACTTTAAAAATGCATGATGGTATTGGTGGTGGGAAGAGAAAGGGGTATGGGAGAGGGAGAGGAAACAGTAAGAGGAGGAACTATGTTGTATCTTCTCATAATGTACTTGTCAATGATTCTTCCTGAATGAATTTGTAAACAGTAGTCCATGGAGACATTATGTGACATTCCTGAATGTTCACAATTTTACAAACTTAATCCCATGCCTTAGGCAATAGGGTACACTCCTTAAAGTTGACATTTTTTCCTGTTATTTATTGCTAGAAAGTGCCATGAACCTCCTTTAAAATTGCCAAAATGACCTCAGAGCTATTGGTCTTCTCAGTAGACACTGTAAAGCCACTTCCTGTACCTATATTGTTAAAAGCTGTCCTAGAAGTGGGCCCCAATTAGGAAATTTTGCTTATAAACTGTCTCTAGTATTTGTTTTTGTTTCTTTGTGTGTTCGTTTGAGGGAGAGGATGTAGAAATCCCTGAAGGTAGAGAAATTCTAAGACTGCTCTATGAATTCATATCTCCTTTGAAGCCCTCCCTTCCCCCACCAGTTAAAAGAGATATCATATATTGGCAGAGTCCACCTTCACTTTCCAATCTCCCCACTGTATGCCTAGGTTAGACAAGTATGCTCTGATAGTTAAAAGCAACCTGGGTTCAAATCCCAGTTCTACTACTTGCTAGTATTATGATTTTAGAGGAAATGCCTGACTCTCTTTGCCTTAAATGCCTCATCATAAAATGCGGATTATAATAGAACCTGTTTAATAGATTTCTTGAGAGATTTCAATGTGTTAATATATGTGAAGTGCATTCAATAGCATCTGGCAGTTATTAAGTGCCCCATGAATGCTAATTATTGTTGTTATTATTATTATTATTATTATTAAGAAGAAGAAGAAGAAGAAGAAAGAAATCCTCAAGTGTATCCAGATCATCACAAGCCTTTGAGGCTCACACCCTATCCTCCCAAGTAAGATAATATTGAGAGGACCTGGTCACTCTGAGAAATACTTCTCATAGCTCTTCATGGTGTAAATGTAGGCAATGACCTATTTGTGCATGTACAGATGCGTATCAAGGTTTCTGGATTAACTTTGGCAGCAACAGGGTCAGTTTTATACTAAGTTATCCACACTTTATGGCTCAGTCAGCTCTGGGGTGACCTCACATGTCAAGTTGTGGTTATGTAACACACCCATCTGGAGCAGGATTCAATGTACTGGTCTTATACCTTATAGAAAGCAAGCAAAGGACATTTCTTAACATAGGAAACAATGTTGAATTCATGGATTTACAACTTTCTCGACAGGCTTTTTGAGTACTAATGGCTCTCAAATAGGCATTAATAGGATTGACATCGGACCATATAGAAAAGCTAAAAAATGTGAGGCACCAAAGTGTGCTCTTACCTGTGGAGTCCTTCTCTTTCCTTCTTTATTTAACCAAAGGAGAGATTACTACTAGCGAGGAGAGAGCAGAAGCATCCCTGGATGTATGCTAACATTTCTCAAAAACAAAGTGGGGGGGAGCACATAAATCATAAAGGGTACCTGATCCTAAACCAAAGGAAGTAAGGACCAGTTGGAAGCCCAAATTCACCTGTACATGCATTATTTATGTACCTAATTCTAACTTGCACCCCACATCTTTATAATAAAATAAAAGTTAAAATTAAAAAAGGAGTTAGTTCTAGAGTGCCATTACTATATTCTAGAAGAGCATTTGTTATATGATTCTTGGTTTTATAGGGTTTAGCCAGATATTTGGCACTCTAAGGCAAATTAATATTCAATGACATTTTTAATAAACACATGAAATTTTTCTAGACAATATTAAAAACTGATCAGCTGGCCTAATACCACACCTCACACCTCTGCTCAGAGCATGAGTCTATCTCATCAATACACACTTAGAAAAAAATGCTAGAGTTAGTTCTAAACCATCCTTGCTTCATTTTAATCATTCAATTTATCATCAAACAAGTAGTTCTGGGTATTATTCTTCTCTGACCATTCTCCTTTCCTCACTTCTTCCATTCCCTTTCCCCTCTCCCACAATGTCAACTTATTAAATATATACACTTTCATAGGCCCATAGAAAATAAAGACATCTCAGATTTGTCTTGGGCAGAAGGGTTCAGCTTGGATTTCCGAGTACAGCTCAATCCTCCAACACACACACGTCCTCCACCTCCAGGGACTGCATTTCATCTTCCATCTATCCTGCTAAGGAGAACAGAGGCTAATTTAGGAGCCTCTTTATGCTAGTACATATTCAGCCAGAGGGGTCACTGGTGATTGATGCATGACACTATGTCCTCCAAGAGCTTGCCAAGTCCCTGCTGGTCCAGAGAGGAACAACCCACAGTAACTCACCCTTTAGTGCCTGTGTATTTCTGTGCCTCCAGCTAGAAACAGTCAATAAGCACCAGAGGCAACTTTTGTCACCTTAGATCACTAATAAATGCCTCACACCACCATCTCAGAGCCCTTTCACAAAAACTATTTCTCTGCGGATAGATGCCAGTCCTAGCAGCCAATTACTATAGGGGTGTTTCAACAGCCTGAAGGAGGAGGTAGGGAGGGAGAAGGGGTTGTCTCCAAAACAAGAGTTATATGCTTCCCCTTAATAAAAAGTATTCCCTTTTGTTGAGTGCTTCTTCTGATGCAGGCACTGGATGATGCTTAACCTACATTATCCCATTGGTTGTCCACAGCTATGGAATTCAGGAAGCCCTAGCCCATTTTACAGATCAGGACACAGAGGCTCTCAAAGTTTGTATAACTCCTACTTTCTCCTTCTTCACCCTCCCCACCCCACAACTATCCCTCACACACGCAGAAGCTTGTAGATGTGTGCTACAAAAGCAGTTAGCAAATGCCCTGGATGCCAGGTAATTCAGCTGATTTCCAAGCTCCAGAGTTCAGTCATTTTTTCTCTTACATTGCAAGGCGGTTCAATATTTTGATTACATCACAGGCTGCCAGAAACATGCCCCAATGTATTCTGCCCATAGTCTAGATGTTGTCAATATTTTCATTGCCTTCTGTTTTATTTTAAGGCTGAGTGTCACATATTCTGGCAAGTTCTTTTTGGTACCACAACTGAATGTTTACTCTGTACAGTATATGGCACTGTGATAAGTTCTGAGTCTGTTTAAGGGACTGGACTATTACTTCAAAAAACCACGACAGAGTCACAGTCTTCTGAATTATTTTCAATCATTCCACCAAGAGTTAGTCAGGACCTGGGTTAAGGGCTAGGGATAAAGAGACAAACACGCTTGGACCATAGATTTCATCACTCCTTTTTATTCTTTCTCTGCTTTACCTCTATTTCCTAATTCCATAGGAGTCTCATGGTCTCCTTTACACACATGTTCTTAGGCAGATGTGTGTGGCAGGATGAAGCACCTGTGTTGACCAAAAATACATTTGGGTGCTAACTACAGAAAAGCAAATATCTCTACAACCTGAAAAAGAAATCACAGTCAGACACTAGTTCTGGTTTGATAGATTAGAGCTCTCCGTAACCCACTTCATCATGTTTTTTTTTCCTTGCACGAACCGAACCACAGACTATCAGGAACTTTTGACTTTTCTCAAACCCCCTCCCCGAAAATCACAACACGTGAACGTTATATACCTAAGATAATTGCATATCTATAATACTTGCGGCATAAAAGACCCTGGACGATGCTGCCTTACATGGCCTCTCACTGAGCTGTTGTGCAACATTTCTGTCAGGTGAAGAGATAGACGTGAGCTGTCTCCCTTTGCAAGGCCACAGAAGGCTCGCTGGATGTGATAAATCCAGGCTTGACTGTGGGGGTAAGGATCACCCATTTTTTTTCTGTATGGAGAAAAGTGACTTAATATCTTGAAGATGATGATGATAAGAAGAAGAAATCTTTTACTTTTACAGTACTTTTTCATTCCTCAAGCACTTTCACATCTGCGGTTTCATTGGTTCCATACACCAAACTTCACATTGGTCTAAACATTTTTATATTTTCTTCAATGCTAACCCATCACTGTGTTTTATTTGATCACTACCATCAGAAAGGGAAATATTGCTATCTCCAGTTTGTCAGTGAAGAAACTGAGAATTAGACAGAATAATTTTCTTAGAGTATACAGCTAGAATTTAAAACCAGGAGATCCTTTTGCAAAGTCTGGTGTTTGTTTGACCCCAATAATCTTCATTTGGTCCATGGGGACACTGAGGACCATCTCTGGAGATTTTCTGAGGAAACAGAATTAGTCACGTGTTCCATGTGATGGATAGAAGTCACAATGTGAGGTGTGTGGCCACGGCCAATGAAACCCTGCCAAGTCTTTGCAAATCCAGCTTTGCATGGACTGCAAATCCAGTTCACTTCCAACAGCTAGGCTCCTGGAAAAGGGGTTTCTGTTGACACTTTTTCTGCATGTTTTGTTATGCTTGTTTGTGTTGGCCTAGAGAACCAGCAGCCAGGAACAGAGGGACGACTGAGCCAAGGGGCGGTCCGTTCGCACCCTTGGGACAGGGGTGTTCCATCAAGTTAGCTGCCAGTTGAAAGGACGGCTGCCACACAGTCTTGCTCACTCCTCTTTTTAAAAAAATTTGGTTTTGTTTTTGTTTTTTTCCCTGAAATAATAAATAAAGACTCATTCTGTTGTGTCCAAAAGACCCTTTTCATGAGACCTGCTTCTGCTGGAAGTCTCCCGAGTCCCCTTACCCAATTACAGTCAGATGCTGGGCATTTCAAATTAAATTAGAACAAATAACAAAAATGAAAGGAGAGTGGGATGGAGGAGAAACAAACCAGCAAAAATAGTATTCATTTAAAGTAGCCAATGAGAAAAATGAAGTCTGAAAAACTCAACTGATACTGGCAGAGATCAATATTTGTCATCTAGTCTTAGGCTAAAAAGAACCATAAGTGAGAATTTGTACGGATGACAGCTTTAGGTCAATTTTGTCTAAAATATTCTTTTTTTTTTTTTTTTTTTTGAGTTGGAGTCTCACTCTGTCACCCAGACTGGAGTGCAGTGGCCGCTCCCGGCCACCGCAACCTCAACCTGCTGGGCTCCGGCGATCCTTCCGCCTCAGCCTTCTGAGTAGCCGGAATTACAGGCATGCGCTACGATGCCCGGCTGATTTTTTTATTTATTGTAGAGATGAGGTCTTGCTGCCCAGGTGGGTCTCGAACCCGCGGGCTCAGGCAATCCACTCACCTCAATCTCCCAGAGGCGTGGGATTACAGGCTGAGCCACCGAGCCCGGCTTGTCTAAAATATTCTGCTGCAGAAATGACCAGGTTAAGGAGCAAAATGTTCTGAATCTACGCCTGAATTCCTATGGCTCTCAGACTGTGATACCATCTCTATTTGATTAAATGATGGCATATGCAGGTTATGAGGTATAGATCTTGGAAGGTGCTAAGAATATTGGTCCCATTGCATCGTTTTCTCCTCTGCCAACTCCTGCCAGGGATGAAGTGTCATTTGAGCTCAAAATTCTTCCAGAGATATGGTTAGAGACCAATTGAAGTATAGATGGATATGAGAGCGGGAGTTGAATTCTTGTAATAACTGGTCTCAACATGCTCCAATGTCAAAAAGATAGCTTAAAATTAAATGAAAGGATCATGGCCAAGATTACAGTATGTCCACTATTGAGAGTGATTTCAAATAGAATTCTTATTGTTCCATAAAAAACAACTTGCAGTCAGGTAGCCTAACAATGCCCATCAAGTCATGTCATCTTTCCTCATGCCCTTTTATCTTGGTTATACCTTCATCATATCTATCTGATATTTTGCTCTCACCTGTTTCAGCTACACTAAATATTGCTGGATCCTAAAATGGCATTAAAGATATTTGATAAGACAATCTAACTTCACCATCCAGATGCTGAAAGAACATTTACATTTAATGTGCTTTTTCAACACTATTAGCCAATGTAATATATTGTACAGTAAAATATATCTTATTACAGTACTCTCATCATGAAGAAACAATGAGCACACAGAAACACAATTCATATTATATCGTCTGTCACTAAAGGAGGGCTCTTCAGCAAACTCAAACACAATTTGGATAAAATAAGCTAATAGATGTTAGAGGGTTAATGTTTTTTGTGCCAAAAACTAGTTGCATCACATATTAAAAGCCATTATTAGCAAGGGAAAGAGATTCAAGAGAGCATAAGGGATGATTATCTTATAAGACATTCTAGCATATAGCATTACAATACAATTTGGTCACAGAACTGTCCCCTAAGAGGACTGTCCTCTTCATATTAGCATCTACTATCTGGGCATAAGTAAAACTTTCAAGTCTCAAAAGAAGCTAGTGTTACTGGGTATTTCCTCAAAAGTGTGGCAACCCCTTTATTAAAAGACAATAAGCATTCAAGAATGATCAGTGAAAATGTCTCTTAAGGCCATTATTTTTAGCTGAGTATTGTGGTGACTGTTTCCATGGCTAAACCATGAACATGTTTTCTGCACAAGCCCAGTCAGCTAGTGGCCTTAATTAACTTTCAAACAGAGAATGCTGTGGTTTACCACTTATTAAATACCCACCACACCAAGTTACAATTTTACCCCTCCACACCTCACTTAGTCAAGACACCTCAATGTACTCACAATGCTGAATAACTGGTGATTTAAAAATATGTACCACATGTAATTATCAGACTGCACATATAGGATATAGGGGAAGTTCACTAAAATCTGGCCAGCATTCATTTCCAGATGGAATGATATAGTTTGTAAGTTGAGGCAAAAGGTTAAGTCACTCAAAAAGAAAGAGGTGACGTGTGTGCTATAACTAAAAGTTAGTAAGTTGTTTTTATTCATAAGAATTCAACCTATTTTTATTAAGTGTTTGTTTTGCATTCGGGATACCAAGTCTTCTAGATTTTTCATGCCTAGAAATTTTCAGAAGGTGATTAAGTGAAATACAGGATATGGTGAAGAAGGAGAAGGACCTTCCAGCATTCAAGATTTTCAAACATTATGCACCCCAGAGAAGGAAGAAAGTATAAAATTACTCATCAAGCTAATCTGCTCTTAATACAACATACAAGTAGACTAACCAAGCTCATTTCACCAAGCATTTTATTCATGAGTGAGATGATGCAGTTTGAGATTCAATCGAGACAGAATTAGTTTTTGTGATTAGCAAGGTTGAATGGTTAAGGTATAGTAATAATGATATCATTATTTCTTCTCTCCTCTCTCTCATACAATATTCAGAGATACAGTCACACACACACACACACACACACACACACACACAAACACACACCTTCACTTGTCTATTTGGATTTGGATTTGGTTTGTGAATTTTCAACTAATGTTGTCTGTGTATCAACTTGTATACTCCCAGGAAAACAAAAAAAAAAGGGGAGGGGGAAATTCACCTCTCGTTGAAATTCCACTGTGTATATAATGGTCTTGGAATTTGAAGGAAGAAAAAAAATCCTTCTACAAAGAGAACATGTGAAAAGGCCAAGGGAGAGCATAACTGAAAAAATATATAAAAATGCAAATTTTACTAAACTTCAGCTTTGGATGGACTGAAGCATAAGTGAGAACTTCAACAAAGCAATAGAAAAAGATGACAGCTCAGAGTTTCAGAAATTTAAGACAGCAGCAGGATTAGACACTTTGGGTTGTCTTTGCACACATTTCTTATGGGAGTTAATTCCATTTGACATGCAAGACCAAAGCAAGATTACAGAGGCATAGCCCCATGGCGAGGTGTATGCTGTAGCTAAAAGCTGGGATTTGAATAATTGTGCAGGCTTACTCCAAGAATCAGGCGAGAACAGAATGAATGGATTATTACAAGGAACTTTGTACATTTTTAACTGCTGGGCTTAATAAAATACCCTCTATGTGAGAATAGTGTTTTGGTCGTCTGCACTTACTCTAGCTGAAGTTTGAGGTAGGATCTATCAAAAATGAGGAAAAACAGAAGCTGTTAAAAAAGAAAGAAAGAAAGAAAAGAATTTGAAATGAATAGCTGGGCTGGGTCATGCCCATATGATTTACAGAGGAACAAAAAATTTGGAGAACTCAATATCAACATATTCAATCCCCTCCAAAGTTACAGGGAATTCATTTCCTGTGCAAAGAAGTTTGAGGAAAGTAGAGAGTACAGTTCAGGGAAAGTGGGCCACAAAAAGGTGGATTTTTATTTCACTATTTCAGCTCGTTAAGGAGGTCATTTGTTACTGGGGAAAATTACTAACCCACACATCATTTTATATATATGTATAAATGTGACCTCTTTCCCTGGGATCCTTGGAAGCACTTGTCTGTAAAAAAGCAGAAAGAGTAACAGTTCTAAAGACTTCTTACTGCTTAATTAACTGTCCAGTAAGAATTATTAAAATTCTTTATATAATTCTTACTTAATGCTCATTAAAGTGAAAGACACAAATGCTGGACAATGCAAGGTTCAGAGAAGCTTTAAGAAAGAAAAGTTAGTCTTGCAATAACTGAGAATTATGAAAAGCTGCCTATTAACAGTAGCTAAGTAGACCTTTTATTTTAAAAGTCACTGATTCATATATGAAATAATATGATTTGATTTTCTCCCTTAATATCGTCTTCATCTTCTTTTCTGAAAGGCCATTTCTGATCCTTCCGCAGCCCGAACCAGCCTAGTGGGGAGGGAAGTTCACCCAGAAGAGGGGGAAACTGCCTCGGAATGGCACTGGGACAGTGCGCCCTCTGCTGGGAAGCCTTCCTTGCAGTCCAGCTTGGAAAAATTCCCCCAAGAGCCCACCTGCCTCAAGGAAAGCAAAAGACATGCACATTTCCAAGAATGAAAACCTCCCCTAAGAATGGCATCTCTATCTCGTTGCTGTAAGTGAAAATTAGAGGAGAGACAAGAGAGGGTGCAAGTGTGTCATTAAACCAGAACTCAAATGCAGCTCTCTTCACAAAACATGTCTGACAACGCCAGCCTGCCATGTAAAATGGCAACAGGAATGATGAACACATTACAAATTTGTAGACCCTAAAATTAAACTCCACCTCATTTATTTCATATTTCAGCAGGGCTGAGGATGTCTGACAATAGAGGCTCAGATCTTTCCTGATAAGCTCTGTGGTTTCCTCCTTGGAGAAGCGATTTGTGCTTGTATGGACGCACTCAGTCTTCTTAAAGCCTAGGTTCTACTTGATGCAGCCAGGAAAGAGGAGGCATGTTGCAGTGTTCTGCAGAAGAAAGTAAGAATCATGGCCCTGAGAGGGAAGCAAATGGATGTATTGCCACAGGAAGACAAAGCGCTAGTCTTTCCCCCCGTACCATTGTATGTCATTTAGATCTTTTGCTACTAAAAATGTGGCTTACAGACCAGCAGCTTCAGCGTCATCTGGGAGCTTGTTAGAAAACCAAGAGCCCAGGCCCCGCTGCATTATAATCTTCATTTGTTTCAACAAGATTCCAGTAATTCATCAGTATGTCAAACGTTGAAATACACTACTGTAGACATTGAAGAACTAAAGCACATGCAAAACTAAAGTGTGGGGCTTTATAAATAAGAGACCTAGCCACTACCTATTTCCCTGGATAAGGAGATCAGAGCCCAGAGAAGAACACAGCTCCTTACATATCTAAGAAGGAATTTTTACATAGGCCTCAATTTGGTTTTCTGCACATTCTGGAATAGGGCTATCACAGGTTTTTGCAGTTAGATTCTTCATATACTACAAAACCAACAGAATGTGGCACCAGCATTACAAGTGACATAGGGCATCATTCCCTGTGGGAGGGACCCTGTCTTCTTCTAATCAGCTCTGTACTACTGAATGACTTGTCAACATGCTGCAGGAATTGACATAGAAATGAGATTCTGATATTCCTTCTATCCACATAATGATTGATGAAACACATGGGAAAAATAAATTGAATTATGTTATAATCTCCCAGGGAAACATAATTAAGTTGTAAAGCATTCCCATGAAATCCTAAAAGCCTTATATCATCTAGACAGTGACGTCTACTATATGATCAATAATTATATTAATTATAGATAATTATTTTGATAGGATAGTGTGACTTTGGGACTACACTTATTCTTGATCTGATGCATTGATCCAACAGTGAAGATTTGGTTGGAGCCAGAGCTAGATATAAAGAATTCTTTGAGGGTCCCCAAAAGCTTTATGGTATCTGTGAGAACTTGTCCTAATTTGTGATTCCTGGCCACCAATTTGATGTTTATTCACACAACCCAATGGGTAATACTTGTACAAGATCACCAGAATAGTAATTCCATTTACTATTCTTAACTCTATAACAGAAGCAGGCTTCCTTCAGCAAACAATAGATAATATATGAGATATTAATATTTCTTGAACTTTTAAAATACCAGGACATTAAATACATTCGTTTATGTGTATACACAGGATTCTTAGGTGCATCACAGAAATTCTGGAGCAGTGAGCTAAAAGAATCAGATTTAAATTTAACAATCCTCAGAAAGTTACTATAATCAGGACGCTTTATATTTTTATTATCTTTATTTATAAACATCTAATTATGAAGATAGTTCCTGAAACACAAGTCTGTAGTATACATTTTTAGCACAGGCAAAAACTGAGACCTCTAGTTGATTCTCTTTCTGCTCTCTTCAGAGATAGCCTCGATGGGTGTGCACTTTCTTACCTGGATAAAAGCATCAGTAAGTATCAACAGAAAATAAAGAGGGAGACAGAGATTTACATTAAAAGCAATAATTCAAGGTATTATATGGCAAACATACCAGATTCAGATTTTTTAAGGGTGACAACCATTAACTTCCCTGTATTCTCTACGTTACTCAAGATTACTTGGTTGTTTTAGCATAAAGAGATAATATAGTCAGAAGAATCACAATTAAAGTAATAAAAATAAAATCACTTATAAGTACATATTATTTCATCGGAATTTTCTTAAAATGTTTATAAAATATCTGATGCTATGATGGTCACTATATAAGATGTTGTAGATTTTCTCTCAACAACCAGGGAAGTTCAACATTTAAAAGTCAAGACTTAGGAGCCAATGCCACCTAATTTGAATCCTGGACCTGCCACTCACCATTTATATGATTTGAATAAGTTATGTAACCTCTCTCTGTGACTCAGTTTCTGCATCTGTAAAATAGGGATAAAAACAATATATACCTAATAAAGTTCTTGTAACAATTTAATTAATGAATAAGCATGAGGCAACTAGAACATGCATGAGAAATATTAAGCACTCAATTTATAATGGCTATAACCAGTGTTATCCTTATAATTTATGTAGGTTGGCTTACTCATGGTCATATTACAATTTATTAAAGAATAATGGTCTTTAAATCCACCATTCAGAGGACCTGAAAGTCAAATGTTAGTCTCCAGCTTAAGACATGCTTTCTTAAAAGCATATTTTTTTTAAAAAGTATTCACGGGAACTTGAAAACATAAACTTACATTCTAATTTGAAAACACACACACACACACACACACACACACACACACACACACACACACACACACACACATATATATCTCGCCAAGAACTGTCACACCTCCCAGCCCAGTGCCATAAGAGAAGCTAAATATGGCCCAATATTCTAGTGAAAGAACTTACCATTCAGAGCAGAATAACCTGAAAACAAAATAATGCAGAAAGTAACCCGAGGTTCCTTTGTCTTTCCTCAGGTAAAATCAATTCTGCTATTATCCGCAGTTGGGTATAGAATGGCATATGAACAGCATGGCTTTAGTCAGAAATATCTCTCAGAGAGTGGGTTGCATGGGTAATATTCCACACCCTGATTTACTCAGCATTGTCAAGAGAGAAAGGGGGAGATCCATCTTAGGTAGGGAAATTCATTCTAAGGAACTATTGAGATACTAGAAAAGACAAGATACAAGAAAAATGAGGCCAAACTCATACATAAACAAGTATTCTAGACTGCCCCTATTCTCAGACATAGAGTTCAAGGTGATGGTCAGTATTTCCAGGCCTAATATCGTCCTCTCTACTCTTTTATAAGGGGATTGTTTATTCATATTTCCTATGTGTGGGAAGGAAATAGTCCACGTACATGATGCTGCACGTCAGAATGTAACAGAAAAAGCTTCCCCAAGAAAGTAAGCAGACTCATGAATGTGGCATTGTGCAACCCATAAAATAGACCAACAGTGATTGAAAGCAAGAAAATGACTTGGTCATTCTTAAAACTGCAACAATTAGGCAATTGAGCTAACTAATAGGATCCGAGAAGATGTAAATAAGTTTTCTTTTTTATTAGCAAAGGGAATGAGGAGACAAATTTCAGCCCAAATGAAAGAAGGTAAATGATTCCTCCCCAAAGGCAGAGCCAAGATTTCTCAAATGAGCTTCCTCCTAAAAGAGATAGAAGTAAAATATATGAAGCAGGATGACATAGTGTGCTGTTGCCTAAATGTAGGCAGTGATGGTATCCTATTCTACAGACCAAGCTGTGGGTAATTGAATGCAAGACAAAGCAAAAGTATGGAAAAGGCCACTCAGAAACGGAAGCATAAAAATGCAGTGTGTGTAACAGTACTGAGAAGAGTACAGCTCTGTAGAACTGATTAATAAGGAGAGCGGTGAACAGAACAGAGTGGATCTGCAGAGATTAGGATGTAGCAAGTTTTGTCCAGAAGATTGTATAAAGTTCTTATTGGCCTTGAATCTGAAATAAGGAAAAAACAAAAACAAAAAAAGTCCTATCTCCCACCAGGAACCCACCCCTCCCTGCCCCACCTCCCATGAGCTTTTGGTATATCTTAGTCAAGAGACCTATCTTTTCCCATTTGGCATTCAAAATATGAAGTGTACAATAATTTCAAATATCTGTAAAATGGTACATAATATGCAATCAAATTTAGCATAATATGCAAACCATTCCCTGTGACATCCCTCCTGAGTGGGGAAGGAGGAAATGTGGTACTATAGTTTTGATGTCATAGCATGACAGAGACAGAACCTTAAAACAAATTATTTCTTCCACAACATCTGAGCTCTGAGAAAACTCAGACCTTGATAAAGTCTAAAGATCAAGTACCAAGGTGAACAAGAGTCAGAAATATGGGATTGCCAGGAAGATGTCAAGAACTTGGATATTTGTTAAGAACTCTGCCCCAAAGCTTGTTCTATTGTGAAGGGCATCACTTTCCCCAGGTCCCAAGCAACAGAAGATACTTTTTTAAAGGAATAAAATTGTTAAAAAAAAGATAACAACTGCTAATTTCCACGGCCTCAGAACCAGAAAGCACCTTTGGTACATAGACTTCTCTTGGACAATGACAAGTTAAGACTTGGGAACATCATTAAAGAGGCAATTAAAAGTGTAGCTCTTCAAGGTTACAAGATCCAAGGGTCCCCTCCTTTGCCTTAATCTGAGAGGTCTGAGGACACTTCTGTTGTCAGCACAATAGAATTTGTTGTGGAGAGTTTGGAGATCTTGATGTCAGGGGAGGTGTTTGTGTCTTTAGGTGGGCAAGACAAAAAAGTAAAAAGGAAAAGGAGCAGGTATTTTAGGAATGCAAATGCAACCAAAAATCAGGAAACCTTAGCCAACAACAGTTCTCACAACTTTCACTTGTTGCAAGAGAGGAGACGGAAAGATTTCCAAGTGTTAGACAACCCAGAAGCAGCGAAAAAGCGAAGTGAGTGTTTCCGTGGCTGTGGAAGAAATTGCTACATACTTCAGGGAGCCTTGGACCCTATCTGACTTTTTCTTTCATTTTTACTTCCTTGGTAAGCTTTTCCTTGTGTTTTCTAGGGAAATTTTTTTTTAAGTAATAAAAAAGTACACACATATATATATGCACAAACACATGTGTGCATGTTTATTATATTCCTTCCTATAAACAGAAATAAAGACAAAAGAAAAGTCGAATTTGCAGTTCAGTGTTCTGGCCTCAGTTCTGGCTCACCAGTGAATCTTCTTATATACGAAGCTGACTGAAGGGAGGGGTGGGATTGAATGACAAATTTATGTGATACAATCACATCATTTACAATCACATAATGGACCATATCCCAATTTTCAAAAGGCATAAAGTATCCTCATTAATACGATAAGTGCAGCAGTCAAATCAGCACTGTGATTTTATCAGGGTTTTTGACTGTACATGAATTAGAATGTAAAATGCATACAGAATTTTTAATGGGAAGGCTTTAACATTCACTGAATGTATTTCTTACTGTCATTTGCATCACATTAAAGTGAAATTCTACATAAAAGGATAAAGAGAATATGTCCTAAATTACAGTTTTTCCGTAGTTGTCATGTCCACACATAGAAAAATCTGATTCATAAGCTTGAACATGATCCTAAATCTGCAAAGGCTGCACCAGCTCCCTATTTGTTTGTGGGTTTTATGTGGCTGTCAGGGCTGGGTAGAGCTCAGTAAGGTCAGATTGTCAGGACAAAGCTAATAAAGATCATGGTGGGCGGGGGGCAGGCGGGGAGGGAGGATGATTGTATTCACTGTCTCTACTCTAGCACATTATTAAATACTGTGCCTGCATTTTTCATTCCATATCAGACTCCTAAAAAGTCACTCATGTTCCTTAGAAGTACTCTTAGAAAGCTTCTGTCTTCAGTTTACTTCACTACAATAGAGTTTATAGACACAGACTTAAGGTTTTATAAATCCAGTCCTGCATATTCCACCATAAATGAGCATTAACACATTGCTACATACACAGGATATTTTGTAAACACTTGCTTCATATCAAACATGTGCATATCTACTTATGTGTTAACATATGATGTCAAAAGTTAGTCTCAAGGTAATGGCAATTGGGATAAGTGTGCTTGGCAACTTCTGTAAACTGGGACCAAAAAAACAACCTCTCATTTCTCATTAATCTCACATCACATACAAAGAAGTCAACGATCGGTATATAGAAGCTGACATAGAATCTTGGGAATCTGAGAAAGAGTGTTTTGCATCCTAGAAGAGGTCAAGGTGTCACCTGCCAAGCTAACACCATAGATTGGGAATAGAGTATACCTGCTACAAACATACACTTGACTGCCTGCCCACTGGCTGTAACATCTGGTCCATGTATGGAAATTCATACACTGAGTGACATAGCTCTGTTGTCATTTCAGAGTCTGAAATAAAGAGAGCATGCTACCATCCAACCAATAGAAAGACATGCATGGCATTTGGGGTGAAATAGTTCAAATTCACAGTAAGACCTGCTAATGTATTTTGTGCCAAGAAAAAACATTTTACGAATGTACATGAAATTACCCATGTGAAATGAATAGATCTCAGCTTGGCCAGTTTATCCATTTTAATAGTTTTATCTTTAATGATTTGTTAAATCACTTTATCTCTGATAAAGATCAAAGACTTCATAGACTAGTTAGTGCTCAGCATTTATGACCAAATGTCAATTATGGTTACTCTCTTTAATGTATATAGAATATACATATCTTATATATACATACACACACACACACACACATCTTATATCATTGTTATGAAAATATGTCAGCTTCTTTCCATATCTAGAAATATGTTTAGAAATATTTATAATGACCACAGATTTTGCCCCAGAACACTTCTTCTCTTTCTCTCTCTCCCTCCCCTCCCCTTTTCTGTCATTCTGTCATTTAAAAAAATTATTTCTTTCATATTCTTTGTGTTAAGATAGATATTGAAATTTTGGGCCAAAAAAAAAAAAAGATGTATTCAGGTTCTGCTCCATTTTTAGCCATGATAAAATTGTTCTTTTGAATACCTGAAAGACTTATCAAATGACAAGAATCCTGTGGAGAAGACATTTATGGGTTGATGGAAAATTAGCAGAAATTTCCTGATAATAACATTACTCAGTTCAATTTATTCTGTCCCCAAATGTATGCATATTATCATTGTAGACTTCATAACACTCTTTTAGTGAGCATTTCACCTGTTAGAATCTTGGCCCTTGTTCTTCACTGACTGCAAGAAAATTAACAAGCCCCTTCCCTTCAATATTTAACTTATTGATTCATTATGAGCATGAAATAGAATGATGCACATTAAATAGCCAGAGTGGTTCCTGAAACAATGTAAACAGTTCATACAAGTTAGAGTTACCACATGAAATATTTTGCTTGTTATTTTTTTCAAAAGCATAAGTTCCCACACTTTGATTTTTAGAGAATCAAGCTACGCTCAGTGGCTCAGCCTGTAATCCCAGCACTTTGGGAGGTCAAGGCGAGTGGATTGCCTGAGCCCGCAAGTTCGAGACCAGCCCAGGCAACTTGGTGAGACCTCGTCTCTACAATAAATCAACAAATTAGCCGAGCATGATAGTGCGTGCCTGTAGTTCCAGCTACTTGGAAGGCTGAGGCAGAAGGATAGCTTGAGCCCAGCAGGTCGAGGTTGCAGTGGCCATGAGTGTGCCACTGCCCTCCAGCCTGGGCGACAAGAGAGAGACTCCAACTCAAAAGAAAAAAAAAAAAGAATCAAATTAGAGGCTATGAAACTTGTTTTCCATCCATGACTAGACTGTATAGTTTTAAGTAAGTGAACCAACCACCTTTTCTTCTCCAATAAAATTAGGATAAATATCTTTAATTTCCCTTCCAGTCCCTGCTGACTTCCAGGAGATGTTACTTAAATTCAGAAATTAAGGCAAGTATATTAGAGCAAAAAAAGACCATGTTCTTTGTTGCTTATCAGGAATCAGCAAACAAATTTTATTTTAAAATATTTTATCAGCTGGGCTCGGTGGCTCAGCCTGTAATCCCGCGCCTTTGGGAGGCTGAGATGAGCGGATTGCCTGAGCCCGCGGGTTCGAGACCCACCTGGACAGCGAGACCTCATCTCTACAATAAATCAAAAAATCAGCCGGGCGTGGTAGCGCATGCCTATAACTCCTGCTACTGGGAAGGCTGAGGTGGAAGGATCGCCGGAGGCCAGCAGGTCGAGGCTGCGGTGGCCGGGAGCGGCCACTGCACTCCAGTCTGGGCGACAGAGTGAGACTCCAACTCAAAAAAAAAAAAAAGTATTTTATCTATCACACCGTTTTTTATTTTTATAATTTCACCAATAACCTGACAAAAAGATGGGCATTTGAGCTGGCATATCTTTGACTTTAAAAAAAAGTACAAGGTTTCTGATTCTAACCTCCTAATTCACCTCTAGCATGATACAAATACATTTTTATCAAATTTGTATACAAATACATTTTTTCAAATTTGTACACAAAAAACATAAGGTCTTTCTGTGACAATATGCATTTGCAAGTAATAGCAAAATGGATGAATATTTCTTCAAACTCTACATTTGTTTCATAACACCATGGGTCTAAGGCATTACCTTCCACTTTAGACGAAACCAGTAATCTATCTCAGTGGAGTCAAACTTATGCCATGATCTTTTTTTGCCTTTTAAATGCGTGCTGTTTATTTGATAGGTTCTTATTACCCATGCTTCATTGTTTTCACATTTTCTTCTCACAAGAATGCTTCTAGTATTTTACAGTGTATGGATGTGTTAAGTTTATTGGCAAATAATTTTGAAAGCTGCTTGAACTTTTTACTTTACATTCACTGTTCTTCCTTCCTGCCAGCCCGTATGCAGGTACTACATTAGTTTTCAAATAAGCATGCAGGTCAGATGGCTTATTTGGTGTTACATTTCAAAAGATTTTGTGTCTCAAAAAGTTTTGACTCCACTTAAATCATTGAATCATAATGGCTCAACTTTTGCCTCTCATTCATCTTTTTTTTTTTTTCCCCAGAGACCGTCTTGCTTTGCTGCTCAGGCTGATATGTTGTGTCTCACTGCTGCACAGGCTAGAGTGCTGTGTCTCACTGCAGCCTCAAACTCCCAGGCTCAAGTGGTCCTCCTACCTCAGACTCTTTAGCAGCTGGGGTTACAGGTTGGTGCCACCATGCCTGGATAAATTTTTGTAATGATAGGTTCTGGCTTTGTTGCCCATCCTGGTCTCAAACTCCTGGCCTCAAGCAATCCTCTTGCCTCAGCCTCTCAAAGTGCTGGGGTTACAGGTGTGAGCCACTGTGCCTGACTCATCATTTTTAAAGATTTATTGCTTTATTGGAATTGAATTGCTAATTTGTAATAGTTGTAGCGTTTTAATCTTTCAATAAGATGCCATTAATGCTGTTTTCCATTCTTTCAGTTTTGTCTACAAAAAGCCAAGGCAGGGAGACAGAACTAGGTCAGGAATACAAAGAACTTAACTGAACTTATATTTATATTTCCTCCTTATAATTCAACTGTTCAAGTTCAATCTTTTTCCAAGGAAATGTATTCATATAAGTAGCCAAAGTCATAGGTTTCATCTTTGCAAAAATGACAATTTACATAATTCTGTTAAACAATTTTTTAAGTAACAGAAAGGTTAATAACCAAAACTATGCCTGTCACTTCATTCATGTATAGCTTTATTTTAATAACTGTTTATATAACATATTTGTAAAATGATAAATCATTTAAGTTCACACCAGGCTTCACATTCTCTCAAAACAGATTTCTCTAGCTATGCTTTTTTAATCATCTGAACATACACTAAAAAGACTCCAAATATATGTATCTACCTTTCTTTTCCAGGTAATAAACAGGTTCTCTTTCATTCTCTTAATCTACCAGTGTATTAATGTTGATCAGTTTCCCTTAGTTTACTCTACATCTTAGTTGCCCATTGGGAAACTATTATTCAGCAAAATACTTTCTATACTATATATTGTATTATGATATGTGTTTTAATTGTCTTTTTTCCTTTATGCATCTGATTTATTCTCTTCCTCCATCCTTCAACTTTTGACAGGTGATGCAGTATCATTGTAATCAGGCCCACTTATAATATGTCCACCACACACCAGAGAGCAAATATACACAGGGATGTCCCCTGCAGATTGACAGGGAAAGGTAGATTTTGGCTCATCCCTGACAGAATTGCATTCCAGAGAAACTCTGGGATGCCCCCAAAGAGCAGGAGGCAGGGAGTTGGGCTGAATCCATTGCATTCATAGAATCATTTTCCTTCAAACAGCTCAAAATGACATCACATAATATTCTTAGATGCTTTAATCACAAAGAATATTCTGGGACAGCATGTAAAATAGCCTTTACAAATTTCACATTCACTCCAAGTCTCACCTCCCATTCTATAGATGTTGTGATTTCCCCAAAGAATCAAAGTCCTGAAGAACACAACGTAAGCAAAACCTCAAGTTTTTCTACTGTGCCACAACTTCTTCTATCTTTCTAGACTCTGTTGAAACCCAGCAGCAATAAGCTTTTATAGCCCTCTTATTCTGTCAATGAATTCTCATGTCCAAATATGAAAAAGATCAGGGAAGTTTGTCTTCTTTTTAATTCTCAGCTTTTCAGGTCATGAAAATGTTCTCCTTGTTGTAAGTAGATTTGTGTTTTACTCTATTCCATATCCAACCACCTATTTCATAGTTAAGGTACACCACAAAGTATAATGCCTTGAACACATTTATGAGAAAGTGTGATGTTTTCTTTCTTTTCCTCCCACAAGAGGATATGGAGAAAAGAACTGCTATCATTACTTATTTTTATTCCTCCTGCTTACACTCAAAGAATTTCCAAACTAGTCTAGTTGAGGCATATACATCCTCACATGATTGCTACATATTACCTTCTTCATCTCAGTCAATTTCTTCTTTATCCCAGACACCAGTGCATTGACACTGACACATTGATGTTCTCCTTACGAGAATTAGCCTATCACGTTCATTTACATCCACTTAATTGCTGCTGCTATTGTTTAGTCTTTTAACCTCCAGCTAGGGTGCGATTCATGTGAACGCTGGGGAAGCACAACCATTTGATTATTTCTACAAAGTAGATTAAAATCTTCTGGCTAATTGGAGACTGTCCATACCGCTGCTCTCCTTTCAGCTCCAGGTTGAACAAATATCATGTCTTCAAGGGAGGTTCTTAGTTGGAATATGAAAGTCTTGACTGGACCCACTAGCATTTTCTGAGCATGTCTGTGCACAGGACCCTGTGCGAGGCACTACGCCAGCAATTATCACCAATCTGGTCTCTGCCTGCAACCTGCAACTAGTCTTTTGATTGGCAGCTTGCCTTGTTCATTTTCATAAGGAGCACATGCACACTGGAGAAACTCCAACTTGGTATATGGCTAAATCATTAGTATCCCAAATTGCTAGGAATTTCATTTTGAAATACAAGCACTAAGAAAAATCCTATGAAGCAGTTTGTCTAGTTTGGGGGGAAATGATAATTAAGAATATGATAGTCTCACTTGATCCAAAGCATCATGCCATGTTGGACATAGCTAATTTATTCAGAACCTATCACTGATGTGATAGCAAGTATGCTTTGGTAACTAAGCTGTCACATAGTTGTAGGCAACAAAATCCCAAAGCTTTCTTTGGCAACATGTCATCACTATGTGTACATTAAGCTGAGGTGCTTTAAGATGTTTAATTATGTTTTCTCTAAAGAAGATGAAAAGCTTACATATTCGCTTCAGGAATTCCAAGACATAGCAGGAGTCAAATTTCTTCCTTTAATCTAAAATGCCTGTACCAATTTGGTTTCAGTTCGTCTCTCCAGCACATTTTCTGACTGTACCCTAAAATTCAGCCACACAAAACAAGTAATTCTTGCCGAAATGCATTAGATTTTTTTTTTGTATGGTCTGGTGTCTTTATTTTGCTTTTCTGGCTCTCTGAGGTTTGTAATAGATGTGATGGACACATATAGGAAGAAATGTTTTATGTTGACCTAGAGAATCAAGACGTGATCTATCTAAAAAAACATGCCAGATTCTTTACATCAATTACATCATCTAATCCTCTCAACAGAATGTGGGGAAGTTCATTTAATACTCATTGACCTATGGACTAAGAGTCAGGTTGAGCGACCTGTGCAAAGTGACAGTAAGTAACAAAGCACTGACTCTGAATCTACTTCTTTCCTATGACCTCAGGAAGATGTTCCTCTGGAAAAAATAAATCTTGTACAACTTGAAGAAGTAAATGCTCACAAGGTAGAAAAGAATGAAGTCAACATTTCTGGGAAGGAACTTTCCCATCTCACTAGATGTTGGTGGCAAGTATAATATCAAAGGTAACATGATCACGGGAACTTTGATAGAGAAGCAAGGGGGGAAAAAGAACTTCTTAAGACCCTGTGATGTCTACAAGGGGCAAGCTGACACCCATGGAGCAGCTAGAAAGTTGCAAACAGGTTGTGGGGAGGATGAGGGACACACACTCTGAGTGACTAAGTGATTCTGGGATTCTAGTACTTAAGAATCATATCGTTGACCATTTCCTCTGTGTATAGATGCCAAGGAAGAAACCATTTTTTTAAAATCACATTATCTGTGAAGACTGCAGAAGTGGCAATTACACCACAGATAGTAAAGTAGACAACTTAAGACAAAAGGTGGCTATCTGATGTTTGTAATAGATGTGATGGACACATATAGGAAGAAGTGTGTTTGCCTGATTCATATGTGCTGTATCCCTCTGACCTCTGTTTTCTCTTTCCATTGTTCATGAAGGAGACAACCAAGAGAAAGCAGGAAGAACCTATTTGGGATAATGTTATGAAGTAAGAATTTGCCTTAATATTTGGGGGAACATTACAAAGGAAGGCCCACATACTATGTTTTGAATGTTTTCATTACATACTAAGTTAGCAGCTGAGCACAGTGGCTCAAGCCTGTAATCTCAGCACTTTGGGTGGCCAAGGCAGGAGAAACGCTTGAGACCAGAAGTTTGAGACCATCCTGGGCAATAGAGTGACACCTCATCTCTACAAGATGAGGTATGGTAGCGTGTGCCTGTAGTTCCATGAGTACTCAGGAGGCTGAGGGAGAGCGATCACTTGAGGCTAGGAGTTTGGGGCCGCAGCGAGTCAAGATCGTGCCACTGTACTCTAGCCTGGGCTACAGAGTGAAACCCTGTCTCAAAAAAAAAAAGTTAACAAACTGTTAATGAAATAGGTTCTATTCTCCTAACTTGACTAATAGACTATAATAACAACCTGGAAGTCTAGATTTCAATTTAGAATCTTTGGGTTCCTTGAAGTTCAAAGCTGAAAATGGCAGAAGAAAACCTAACTTCAGCCCTTGACCCATCTCCCGTTCTTCCCATTCCTGCAATGTAAGGGTCCTCACATGTGTAGACACGTCTTCTGACATCTGTATTGTCAGTCCACACTAGGGTTCAGGGGTGCAGAGGCCATTGTAAGGTCTACCTCTAGGAGGATAGATTCAGGGAAGAGGCCCCCAGAGACGCTGATAGTCAGTTTGGGTCCATTTGGGTAAATAACTTGAGGGTCCAGTATATTCAGAGCATGACCTAGAAGAAAGCAGGTGTTTAGGTTTCTAGTGAACAAATCTGTTGGTCCTTTAGTCATGTGACCCCTTAAGAAGAACTAAAAAAGTCCAGAAAAGGAACAAAATGGCACGGAGCTCAAGGAAAGGGCAGCTTCTGCCTAAATCTAAAAACATTAAAGCACAGAGTAGAATTTTTTAAATGCCCTCCTACAATTCATCTATCCTATTTTGGCACGAAAGTTCTTTTTTGATACTTCACTCAGTCATAGCATTGCATGGTCTCAAGTGTCCTCATTCATACTGTAGCCCATGGCATCCCTGTGTTAGGCATAGTCAGGTCTTCAATAAGAGTCTTTAAAAAGGCACTGGGACTTTGAATGCCAATCTTTCACATTTTTGAGCAGTAAACATTTATCAAATCTCATGCATTCCACAATGTCTACCTATGACTAACAGCCCATATATAAAGGTTCAAATTGCCAAAAAACAAAGGAAACATCTTGAGCACCCACTTGATTTCCCCATTGTGTACACACACACACACACACACACATACACACACACACATACACACACAGAGAGAGAGAGAGAAAGAGAGAATTCAATTATCTATTCAATATTATCCTAATTAAAAATCGAAGTCACCAACCAATTGAACCCAAGAAGCTGGTTGTCTGCCTCAGTCTACTCATCTAGTTAGAACTTGTTCAATCAAAAAACCCTCTATCAGCTCAAAACAGAGAGCTCCCCTCTGCAGACTCACTCTCGAATTGCATTAGGCTCCACGTCACATCTACACTCCTTCGGCCCTAGTGGATAACACAAGTTTCTCTGAGAGGATCATTTCTGTTGACCGAACTTTAAATTCTTTTCCCAGATCCCTGACATGATTTGACTGAATTTCTTGAAGATTTTGTGTGTAAAGGTTGCAGAATGTCAATTCTCTAGTGATGAGATTTGGAAAAGGGAATTAAACCCAGAGACTTTATTCAGAGTATGTGAGGAACCCCTTTATGATTAAGTATTTCATACAATATCATAGCAATTTGCCATGTTCCTTTTATCCAAGGATTTGACACAATTTCTCTTTGTGCAGGTAGTTGCTCCTAAAATTTTATCAGTAATAATCAGTTGCATCTTATTGAGAACTTACAATGTTCCAAAGTACTGGGTTTGGAACTTTTCATGAATTATCTTCTACCAACTTAATGAAATGAGTATTATTACTATTGCTGTTATTGTTATTGATATTATTATGATAAAAATAAGATGAAAGGCTTGATGAAGCTAAGTAACTTGTTCAAATTCACATTGCTAATAAGTGGCAGAGCTCTGAGTCAAAACTAGATGTTGTGACATTGTGACTTCATAGAGGCCATCTACTTCATGAAACAAATGCCCGTTGGCATTTATAAAGCATATTTCTGGGAGACACAAAGAAGAGGCAAATATTATTCTGTCTCCTAATAAGACCATAACCTGGAGGGAATTAAAAGAATAAGAAAGTAACAAGGAGAAATAATAGGGACCAATTTAACCTTCCACAAGAAACAACTAAAATAAGGGAGGAGATGTAAATATATACATATTTACATATTCTTATACATATGTACATGCATAAAAGGGGGGACCAAAAAATTGAATTTATGTATAAAGTATTGTGTATTTATTCTTACATGTTTAAACTTCAATCCCCTTCAAGGTACTCCTCATTAGATGTAATACACCTATTGAAACACTTTTCCCACTGCTCAAAACAGTTTTTGAAGTCATCAGTTGTGAAACCTATTAGGGCTTTTGCCATTTTTGTTTCAACTCTTCCACATTATCACAACATTTCCTTTTGAGGACTTTTTTCATTGAGGAAACAAAAAGGTGCTGTGGGTTACACTGTGTGAATAGGGAGAGTGGGACACAGGGGTCATGCCTTTTTTTATCAAAAACTGCTAAACAGCACAGTATGGGCAGGTGACTAGTAAGTCACCCATCATGAAATGTGTCAATGCAATGAAAGAATCTACATACACACACACACACACACACACACACACACACACACACACACACACACAGAAATCATTGAAATTGAATGCAGCCTCTCACAACAAAGCTAGCTGGTACACTAATGTCAATGGGTTTTTACAATACTTAGCTAGCAGGGAACCCTGTGCTACAAAGAGCTTACTCTCCAAAAGATAATTCCAGGTTTTTGGGGATCCCCCCTCATATGCATTATACAAATACATATATTAATACAAACAGAGGAGGCCATAAAATATACACACATTTTAAGAAAGGCAAATACTATATTAGAATTGTAATATTCAATAAGATGAATACAAGTCATGTTCAACTTCAGCAATTACAAGAGGTATTCAAAGTGGTTACCATTAGTGTGCAGACACTTCTGATTAGGGCAAACATCTCTTAAAATGTATATACATTTTTTTGGCATCCCCAGTATACACACACACACACGCACACGCACACATACACACACACACACACACATGCTTACAGACATACAGTTTTCCAGCCATTAAGCATTAAACAACAGAAGAGAGTGATATCTGATAGGTGGGAAACAGCTAAGTTAAGACTAAGATTTGCTCTACCTTATGCCCTTGAAAGAGTTATCGAGTTACAGTGCAGGGGGAAGCCATTCTACTCCCAGGTATTTACTCAAGAAAAATAAGAATGCATATCCATACAAAGATTTGTTCACGATGTTTAGAGCAGCGGTTACATTTGTAATGCTAAAAACTGGAAACTACTCAAATGGGTAAATACAATGTGGTATATCCACACAACAAATTAGTACTCGGTAATAAAAAGGAATAACTATTGATACATGTAACAAATCAATAAATAATCTACAAATAATTATGCTGAGTAAAAGAAACAAGACCAATGAAAGGGAAACATTCTGTATAATTTCAATGTGTATAACATTCTAGAAAATTCAAATGAATCTAAAGTGAGAAAGCAGAACAGTGGTTGTATGGGTGTAGGAAAGGATTGCAGAGGGATGGGGAAATCCTCGGAGATGATGGGTACGTTCCTTATCATGACAATGATTTCATCAGTGCACCTATATGACAAAGCATATCAAATTGTACACATTAAAAATATTGTGCAGTGTATTGTCTGTCAATTATACCTCACTAAAGTTGTTTAAATGCAGAACAGTTTTCCGTGGTGGTTTCTGCTCGTGTTTTATTATAGGACAAAATACTATGACAATGCAAGTTACTGTGATCAAAAATAAATAAATAAAAATAAAAACAGAACAGTTTTGATTATCATGGTGAAAGATATCTGTCTTGTTTTGGTTTTATCATAGAATATAAGTTTCATGAAAGAAGAGATAGAGTTTATATTGCTCATTTTTGGTCTCTAGTGCATAAAGTTGGGAATTCCGATTACTTCATCTAAGGAACTACTTATCCCAAAATGTAATGACAAAAAATGGTCACATGTGATATTCATGGATTCTATGCATTAACAATTAGGGCAGAATGGGGACAGCTTCTCTCTGCTCCATCATGTTTGGGATCCCAACCAAATTGCTGGGGACTGAAATCATTGGAGATCCTTTGACCACTAAGTAGTATCTCTGTGTGGTCTCTCCAGCAAAGAGGCTTCATGGTAGCCAGACTCCCTACATGTCAGTGCTAGCTTTCATGGTCGGGTTCCCAAAAGAGATATCTAGGAGGAAGCTGTGTCACCTTTTGGTGACCTAGCCCCAGAAGTCACTAAAGGTCACTCCACTACATTATTTTTTGTTTTAGCAGTTACAAAGATTTGTCTACGCTTAAGGTGAGAGAATATAAACCTATTCTCAATGGAGAATTCTCAATATATTGGTCAACATTTTAAGAAGAAGATGTGGGATGGAATTGGTGCAGCCATCTTAAAAAATTTAGTCAGTCACGATGTGTGTCGTATAAATGCATATTATGAGAAAGAGTCGTTTCAATTTCTTTTGCAGTCTTACAGGCATTAAAAATATTAAATTCAAAGATTCATTCCACAGACACATAGAGTGCATCTTTTTTATACAGTATAGATTCAAGGAAGAATACTTACAACTTTCATCCTGAAGAAGCTAATATTTTAATAAAATAAATATATGAGAAAAGATAAAGAGAAAAATATGAATAATGGCAACTTAGCGGAGAGGGTTTAGCTCTTGGGTATGGTATTAAGCATTATCAGGGTTTTGAGAAGTCAGAGACTGGTACTAGCTGCAAAAATCAGTAAAAGCTGCATGGGGGGTGTGGAATTAGAACTAGGATTTGAAAGATTAGTATGATTTCTACAGAAGATGCTGAGAGACAGGCATTGAAAGTAAGGAGATGGCAGAAAAGTTTGATTCAAGAAATTAATCAAACTTAGTACGCTATCTGAAACTCCAAAAATCCCTTTAGAGCTACAGATTTTATACCCCACTACTAGGATATTCCAATTTATTAAATGCTTCTACCCCTAGAAAATATTGATGCTCAATCAGATTTTAGAACCACTGAGCTATAGGGTATACACAGATGGATGTGAAGATGTCTGTAAGAAAATGTTGTGGCCAAATCATAGAGAACGTTGAATATGAATCAATTGGTCTGCAATAGGATCTGATGATTATTTTACCTACATTAATTATCATCACAGCACCACACTTTGCAGCTAAACTTTGTGGTAGATCAGATTATGAATCCGTAAACAATAAGCAATAGTAGCATTAATTACCTGATGATGCATAGACAAGCCGACAGTGTAAATTTTAAACTACACTTTTTTAAACATGTAATTTTAGAGCCAGGAGAAAGGCTGGCGGTCCTATAATTTATTTCTGGAGGTTCACAATCCTATTTGTTTCTTCCCTAAAAGTACGAATGAAGTTATTGATAGGTACCCTCACATTCTATGTGGAGGAGATTTCAGGAGTTAACTGCATGGGAACTGTTTCACTGGAGAGACATTTTGTGATATGGAATAAAGGTGCCATATACAGACAAGATGTTATACCTATAACATTGCTGTCATATAATTTATAAGCACACACTTTTGTATCACTTTTATGCTCTGGTAAGTTTTGGCAGTTCTGTGGTTTTCTTTGGTATATGATTTATTGTGTCAACTAATCCTAAAGAAAAAATCCTCAGTAAATAAGCAGACAAATTGATGTTTGACCAGCAAAACTATACAATATAAACTCTATGTTCGTTTACAGAAAAGGAAAGCTATATAAGATGTACAATCATCGTTAGCCAGTCTGAATAGCTAAATTCGTTCTTTGCCAAAATTTTTAACTTCTAATTAGGATTGTAGATACTATTTCTCTCTTTTCTGTCTCTCTCTCTCTCTCTCTCTCTCTCTCTCTCTCTCTCTCTCTCTCTGTGTCTCTCTGAGTGTCATCTCTGAGTATCTTTTGATAATGAATACGCCAAGGGGGCCCAGAGTTAAGTCTAGGCCTCAGAACTAGGAACATTTCCATCAAAGATGGTTTGTTAATAATAAAGTAAGGAGGGAAAAAAGCTATTTGCTTCTTTTGTGGCTCTGACCCTCCCTTGGTCCTGCCAGGCCTGTCTCAGCATCTGCAGAGTTCAGTGGTAATTAAAGCAACAGTGTTGTGAAAAAAGTGTGAATTACTTTTACAGGAAGACTTGGATGTTGCTACTGACTGACAAAGCACAGCGGGGGACTCTGCTGGATATTAAAGAGTGATGGTAGTCCCTGTATTGTGAGGTGGCTTTTCAGCACAATGCAAAATTGTGACTTTTCACAAGTTGATATCTCTGGAACCATTCGAGTTATCAGCTTAAAATTTAGATTTTTTTTCCTTCCCCATTTGGCAAGCTTGTAGAGCAAAACTATGTCACATTTCATGAAATGTGATATGATAGTTGGAATTATGGAGAGCTAAAGTATATATTTTTTTCCTTTTCTTTGCCGGATTTTGACTCTATCATGGAATTATTTCAACCTTGAAGACTGTTGAAAATAGTGAGGAAAAAGCTATAAAGGGATCATCTGTTCAACCCTTTCTTGGCAACTTATTTCAATGTCAACTATCTAGGCTTTCTGTTTCTGTCATTTTTTAAAAAGAAAGAAGTACAGACCAGCATTCTGTTGACAATGCCAAGAAATGCCAACTCTGCACTCTCAGCAGTGGCATGTAAATATCCACAAGGATAGTGGGCTCCGCCCACCAAGCCAGCCAAGAAAAGTTTCCATCTTGCTCTTTGTCACTGCAAATCTTGTTAAGCCCACTCCCACACAGGTGTGATATAATATTGATTCTGCTCCTTATCCAGTGAGAGAAAATTCTTTAGTCAAATCCAATAAGCCACCTTTTGTAGATAGGAAGCAAGAGAAGAAAATAGCTCAACAGACTATTAATCACTTTTTATTTTATAAACTAACAAATACCAGAATACCAGATATCCAGAATACCAGAATACTACTGGCATTCCTGAATGAAGTTCACAGAGAACATATGGAATTCCATGGAAAGTTTCATCTACAGGCCAGGAAAAACCCATATTAGTTCAAGAGAGGATAAGGTGCAAACTGAAAGGTAGTGGGAAATGTGTATGTAATGTGAGCCTGAATTAGTAATATATTAATAATGTAAACAAGGAATAATATACCATGTAATATGCAAATGCTCTTTATTGTTAACGACTTTCTTCCTTAAGAAAACGGGCTGAGACGGTAAGTGAAATTTTGGTTCTTGGCATCTTTTCAGTAACCCTGTCCACATCTGACAGTAGTGGGACACTGTGGATCAAAGGTCACGATAAAGCAGAGGGCAGCATAGTATGATGGGTACAAGCTTGAATGCCAGAGTCCTAATGTCCTCACCTGCAAACTATGCAGTCCCAATTTCCTCATGTGCAAAAAGGCTGTAATAAGCATTCCCATCTTATTTTGAAAACGGAATGAATTAAGATGTAAAAATTGTTTAGCAAATGTCTGACATATAGGAAGTAATTAATAAAAGCTAACTGCCACTATCATCATCATCATCAAACTAGGTGTCATTATGAAGCAAGGTGATTCAAGGAATTCCCTTTGCTTTGGGATATACTCACTCTGATTTCTCAAGCAGTGGGGTAATATATTTTAAGTAGTGCAAGGTTATGAAATGGCATTTAGGGGATGAGGCTGTGACATGCCAAACAATAGATGGTTTAAATAGATAACAATGACATAAACAGAATAACTGGGGTGCTCAAAATGACATTCTTTCACCCCACTAGTGCAAAGTTTAATTAGTATGTAAATGGCATACTCATTTACAATTGACATAATGCCACCTCTTTTCATGCCAAGCTGTCAGGGCCTATGAAACTGTAAAATTCCTGACACTAAACATTTGTTGTAAACTGATCCTTCCAAAAGTAACTTAACTAAAGCTGAAAAGGCAGGGAAGGTGATAATCACTTTTTTTTCTAAGCCGTGTCTTCATTCTTTCTTCCAGAGAAAAGGACCCGAGCTGCTCTGGGGGAGAGATTCACCACATTATATTGGGCGAGGGTATATTCTGTAAGAGGAAAAATACATGAACCACCAACCCCAGAGTGATGAAAAGCAAAACGGGTGAGGAAAAAAATACCCTCAATTGACATAGCTATTTTCATCACATCAAATCAGCCATCTGTTCTTGACATAGTTTATTATCATTAGGAAGATTTTCTCAATTCAGACTTGGTGATGAGGAAAGATGAAGAATTAACCAGATAAATAGCCAATTTGGAAAATTCAGACTGAGACCCTTTTCCTCAATTTCCATTCCCTCCTTTCGCCCTGCTCCATCATCACATACCAATTATTCCAAGAAAAGCCTCAATGACATGATTAGACATGTTTATGGTGTTGTTTTTCTCCCACTCACATAAGCATAACAAACCAAACACACTAGGTATCCAATGGAACAAAGGTGATCGAGATTGTACCAAAAAAATAATAATTTTCCATTGTTAAAAATGGCTGCATAAACTTAGAGTGACAGGTGGCTACAGTTAAGAGAGAGAGAATTAAATACTCTGAACTGAAGTATAAAAATGCTGATGTTTTCCTCCTGGAATGTATTCATTAGAAACCCATCAATTTACCTTGGGATAAGAGTGTTTAGAGAAGAAAATTTTCTTTCAAATCATCACGAAGTAATTCCAACAGCTCTGTGTGAGATAATCTGGAAGGAAAAAGTAAATGTTGGCAGCGAATAATAAAAAGAAAATATTTAAATCCTGTGCTTGATATCAACTTCATAAAGTGAAGTTGGAAATTCACAAAAGTTAAGCTCATAAATTTAGGGAAAAACAGCTAAAAGAAAACTCTTGACAAATATCAACAAAACTATTTAAAACATTAGTCAAACTGGTTATTTTACCTACATAATGTTGCAAAACAAGTCTAATTCTCCCTCAAATGGCAATAAATTCATGATGTTATATTTATAAGAAACTAATTCACAGATTTTGGCTTGTATTCAAATCATATTTTTTAACTGAAAATTTTAAAACATTAGAGGTAATGACTATTGATGCCATGCAGACCCCTCACAAAACTACTTTCATCCTAACATCCAGGTTATGTCATGTGTATATACCTTTCTTTGATAGCATTCCTGTGATCTCTTGTTCTGATTTTTTATATCCCAATATCTGACTTACTACTAATTGCCAAAAGATTAATTAATTATGACTCTTCATTCTTCATAATCGCTTATCAGAGTTTTCATTGTTGCTACAACTTTCTTCACTGACATTCTTTTCTTGATTATCTTCAAAACTCTCAGAGTGCACTTGGTTTTCTTTGTTTTTCCAAAAAAGCTAAATACGAAGTCATTCCATCACAGTATTCATCAGTTCAACACATGGCCACTAAGAATCTACTGTAAGGCAAGCATTGTGCTAGGTTCAGGGGATACAGTAGTGAACCAAACACATGTGATCCTCACCCTCATGGAGCTTAAGTTTCTAGACCAAAATTCAAAAAACTAAGGCCCTCAGGACAAATCCAGCTGTATACCTATTTTTGTAAATAGGTTTTTATTGAAACGCAGCCATGCCAATTCATTTACTTATTGTCTGTGGCTGTTCTAATGTTACAATGACATGGTTAAATAGTTGCAACAGAGACAGTTGGTTCATGAAGCCTAAAATATTTACTCTCTGGTTCTTTACAGAAACTGCTAGCTGATTCTGTTAGACTCTAAATCCAGCTTCAACTGCTGCAGCTCTTAATTCTTTGTTTTGGAGAGTACATTCTGATTTCTTATGATTTCAGTCATGTCTTCTACAGAAATGACTACATAACCTCTATTCAACAGTCATGCCCTCTCTTTTTGAACTTCAATCATGCATTTCTAACTGCCTGTTTAACATCCTCTCCTCCCCCACATACACACAAACACACACAGGCAAATAAACCACATTATTTCAAGATAGTTAAGATTAAGTTCATCTATTTCACAAAACCAACTGTTTCCCACCATCAGTCTCCCAATTACTAGGACTTAAGAATTTGGAGTCTCTTGTTTTCTTCCAACACGCAGGTGACAAAAAGTAACAAAAAATTCAACTTATGTCCATAAATTATATCTTTATATCTATCAGTTAATATTTGCTTCCACTGCCACTAAGCCTGGACCTTTAAATCTTATACTTTGGATATTGTAATTATTAATCTCCTTATAGGCAGTCTCTTATGTTTCCAATGATCCCTTCAGTCCAACTCTCTGACACCACCTTGTATATGTCATCAAAATCCTTAGTAGCTTCCTATTATCAAGAGTAAAAATTCTCAACCTGTGACTGAGGCTTTCCTTGTGGGGATGCTGCACAATGATTTCAAAAGGCCCAAAAACCCCATTGAATACACCAAGAATTACCTGCAGGCTGAATAAATAATTATCTTGAGAAGATCCATCATCTCTGTTTTTGAAATGTACGTAAAACACAAATTTGTTTATATAATTACCAATTTTATTGTAACTTTTTTCCCTTTCTCTATTTGCCCAAGCAATTGATTCTAAAAGTGCAACTATTTTTTTTCCTACATTTTATAATTAAATCATCCTCAATGGCAATTAAATGCCTTGTCTACCATCAGGAAGGGTCTGTTATTGATTTACAATAGAACTCTGGGAACATAAAACCTCATCTTTTAGAGGGAAAAATGAAAGGGTTAAAAATATCTCAAGGCAACTATATTTTTTCTTCTTTTTTTCCCTCTCCTTGGAAGAAAACTGTAAATTTGGATAATGTTATGAAGTACAGGAAGAGCTTGGGAAAAGAGAAGCTTGCTTAAGCCTCACTCAATTCTAGACTTCAAGGGAAAGAAATTAAAGAGCTCCTGAATGTTTCTACACTGCCTGCTTCTTCTGGCCAGAGATGGTGAGCAGATCAAGATTCTGGACAGAAGATTTAATAGATGATGTGTATTTGGCATCTGTATCCTCTCAGTCATATTTCTTGGAAACATAAAAAAGATGATAAAAAAGTGAGCATAAATACAAATGTGCAGCAGGGAAAGGAACCACTAAGAATCAAGTCCACATTTTCAACCTTGCAATATCTTTGTGCCTGGTTCCAGCTTTGCCTCCCACCATCTTCCCATGGACTATTTGATAAGGGATGATGATTCTCCTCCTTCCTGGCATATTACATCACTGTATTTCTGGCACCCAGTTCAGTGTCATCAACCAAGGAAAGAAACTCAAAGTTGTTTGTGTTGCCAATATCCACTGGCTGCAGAGTAATCCTAAAGCTCTACTTTTTGTTCATGTGTTGATTCATCTGTCATGGTGAACTCTCAGGCTGATTTATGACAACTATGCCTCAGAAACCTTTCCAACGTCACAGAACTTGGAGGAACTTGAAGGAAGAACTAAACTGGTATGATCAAGCAAGAAGTGGATACAGAATTGACAACTATTGGTTGATTAACTTTGAGTTTGCTAATCTCTCAGAATGTCAGTCTCCTTGTGGTAACTTGGAATTATAATTGCTACCTCACTGCAGTTATAATAACTAAAGGAGGTGAAATCTAAAATAATTCAGCATGGTACCTGATACAGAGTTGGCACCCAAGTGTTCCTAAATGAGGGAAGGAGAAATGGAGAGTGGTATTAACATGATGCCCATTAAATATGTTCTACCTGGTTTAGTGTAGGTCTAAATTATGTGTAGCCTGGGATTATATTCCAAGGATGTCCACAGTAGGCCAGGTTACTCTGACCCAGTCAAAGATAATTATTGTGTCTGGGAGTGATTAATCAGGAGTGAATTAACATTATGAAGCGCCTGTGGCATATTAGCCAGTTTGGCAGGTCTTTTACATATGCATCATTACACACTCACAAGTACTCTCTTACATAGATGTTATTTTTCTTGTGTGTATGAGCATAAGGAGTATATGATCAGAGGAGGTTCAATACATTGCTTGGGTTCACACTGTTATTAACAGCAGAGGGAGGATTTGAAACCAGTTCTAAGTGATTTCAGAGAAGGTCCACTCTTTCTCAATCACCAAGCTCGCTCTCCTAATGACTTTTCATGTCAACTCATGCTTACCAATTTTCATGAAGATCACTGCTCAACTAGCTTGTGTATCATTATCTCTTTCTACATCCCCCAAATTTAATTTCATTAATAGAAAAGGCAGCAAATGTTTCCAAAAATTATGTCCACAATGAAATGCCTGAAAAAACTAGGACTGCTTTAAGAATATGTATTGCACTTATTCTCAGACACTTTAGTAGTCACCCAACTACCTAGCAGCTTGAGCCCAAGATGGGTGCCATGACTGCTATGCCTGGCTTTATGCCTTTGGTCTCCTTCTTTGAGTCTGTCCGAAGATAACTCTGATTTCTAGAAAGTCCAATTTCCTTTCTTTACTTGTTGTAGCAGGGAACTGGTAGAAATTGTTTAAAGCTAGAACTTGCAGGGTGCAGCTCTCAAAAGCTGGCTCATATATAAGTAAGTAGTAAGTAAAATAAGGATAAAATGATGACATTCTTCAAGAAACAGCTTTAGGTTCTTGAAAATGATTATTTCTGTTTGCCTGCAACTGTAAAAATGAGTTTCAGGTAATAGCTTTTCTTTTATATGGTAAATGATGAATGACCATTTAAACATTGACTCATCTACCAACCAAGATATATATATATATATATAAACATAAAAACTTACTGTGCTAAAGGGAATTTGAAGACTGAAGTCACCTGAGTTTTCAACCTGGTGATTACATCATGGGGATATTCATTTGTCTTTACTTCAACTCTGGAATTGCATAAAATATATTTTACCAGCCAAGAAAATAAAGTTTTTTATCTTCTACACATTGTATTTTTTCCTAACCCTATAAATGTGTTTTTCATACAAGTTAGTATACCCTCTTAGATTTTGAAAATTGTGAGGTCAAGTGTAACTACCTATTAAAGCACCCTCAAAAAGTAGGAATAACGTCTTTGAATATTTATTTTGCCAAAAGAACATATATAAAATCTACTCACTTGTAAGGGTGAGGCCTGGAATGGAACTGAGAAGTGTCTAAACAAAGAAGAAAGACATACAGGGCTCAGCAATAAAAAAATAAATATGCATTTTTATAAGCACCTATTATTATCTTTATATTATTATTCTTGACTTTTCACAAAAATATAAATACCCCATGTTCCCTTTTTACTTCAACAACACTAGCAAAATAATGTCTTACTGCCAAAATATTTAAAAGAGAAAAGGAAAGATAATGGGAATGAAGGAAGGAGAGAAAGTAAATAATTTTTCTGGATCATTGGAAAAGGGAAAACTTGACTCTGGAATTTTCAAGAAGTACTTGCTTGCCAAATCAAAAATTTTTTAAAATTCAAGCAATTCAGTATATTTCTTCCTTAGGTATAAATGCATTCAAATATATTTGGAAAACTCTAGAGAAAGTAAAGCAATTATCTTTTCTACTAAGCTGCTTAAATATATATATATGATGTCTGTGTGTAACTTCCTAATAGAAGTAATATATATTATTTAAAAAATCATGCAGAAAAATACAAAATTATGTCTAAAATTGTCTAATCCTACCACCCCAAAATAGCCATCCTAAAGTTTAACTGAACATGCTTCTTATATGTCGATTTGCGTATAAACATATTGAAATACATATTAGTTTCCTATTGCTGTTGTAGCAAATTACCACAGACTTAATGGCTTAAGAAAACACTGATTTATTATCTTACAATTCTGTAGATTATATATCTCAGGAGGCTAAAACAAAAGTGTTAGCTTCCTACCTGGAGGCTTCACAGGAGAATCGGTTTCCTTGCCTTTTTCAGCCTGTAGAGCTGCCCACTTTCCTTTGTGGCCTCTTTCCCATGTTTAAAACCATCAGGACTGGTTGAGACCTTCTCAGCCTGCCTCACTTTGTCTGTCTTTCTTTCATTTTTAAGGATGCTTGAGATAATGTTGGTCCTAGGGGACAGTCCAGGATAATCTCTCTAACTTAAACTTAGCAGATGAGCAGCAACTTTAATTCTATCTCCAACTTTAATTCCCCTTTGCCATGTATCATAACATATTTATACATTCTGGGGATAAAAATGTGAACATCTTTGGGGGTCCATTATTCTGTTTGCCAAAAAAGATACACACATACACACACATACATATATACATACACACATATACAAAACAGTTTTATCTCTTAATGAGATGTTAATATACACTTAAAAAATAAAAACTATTAAATAAGTTGAACTTTAATAAACTGAAGAATTTTCTGAACACAAAATAAATATTTTAATGCTGTGTTACTCTTTAAACAGATATAAGTTTAAAAATAAAATATTTTCAAAATACCAAGTTTTGAATTTATGTTTTTAGAGCATGCTTCAAATTTAGGAAGCCTTGACTTTCCTTTAGAAATAGGTAAAAAATTTCCCACTTCATGGTATTAATTTTACATCATCAAGGTATATAGCATTTAAACTCAGTCTTTAAAACTGAACTTTCAATATTATCTGACACTTGTACTTAGCTAAAATCTATAGTCACTATCAATCATTTCTCCATTCTTGGAGAGATTATTATTCTTTTAGCACATCTCTTTGTTTCCTAGTATTCACCTTCATAAATTTAATTATTTCAGGATGGGCTCATAGATGTACTTTCTCAGTTCTCATGTATGTAAGAATATTCAGTTTGAGTTTTGATACCTAGATTTTATAATCTAGGTATAAAATTAGGTCACTTTTTTTAAATACTAGGTCTTTGTAAACAACATTGTTGTCAGTCTTCTGGAACTGAATGCTGCTTGGTGAGGGTTAGTCTCATTTTTCTATGTAATAGTTTACTTGCTTTTTTTTGCCTGAATACCTAAAAAACATCTTTTAAAAAATCTACTGGAATTTTAATATTTTAATCAGGTGAGTTTTTTTTTTTCCTGGAATATAATATTTTAAAATCTACTTAATCAGCTTTTTGCTTTAATTTCAGATAAATTTTCTACTTTTACATCATAAAATTTGTCTTGATCCTTTTATAGGTTTTTCTGTTGTAGGATGCCCATTATAAATGACATTAAATCTTCATTCCTTTATCACACCTTATTTCTAATTGCTTTTATTTCTTTGTCTTTTTCCTTTGCACTTACTATCATTAGACTTCTCTATGGCAGAAATTGTGTACAACTGTGTTTACAGGTCTACAGGGCAGGTTTCTGGATATGGGAAGGCTAAATTGAAATGACTTACCTAAGGGGTTTCTTGCATAGTACCTTTGAAGTTGTATTCCCACATCAACATTGACAATCTAAACTATGTTTACTTCTTAATAACTTATAAAAGCCGGGCTCGGTGGCTCAGCCTGTAATCTCGTGCCTTTGGGAGGCTGAGGTGAGTGGATTGCCTGAGCCCGCGGGTTCGAGACCCACCTGGGCAGTGAGACCTCATCTCTACAATAAATCAAAAAATCAGCTGGGCGTGGTAGCGCATGCCTGTAATTCTGGCTACTCGGAAGGCCGAGGCGGAAGGATCGCTGGAGCCCAGCAGGAGAGGCTGTGGTGGCCGGAAGCAGCCACTGCACTTCACTCTGGGCAACCGAGTGAGACTCCAACTCAAAAAAAAAAAAAATAGCTTATAGAACAATTTTATACATATCATCTCATTTAACTTCACACAGTGCTAAGAAGTAGACAGAAAAATATTATTCCCACTTCTCAGATGTATATAGTCAAGTGAATCACTTATAATTAGAATATTAGATAATGTCAATATAAAGAAACATTGTTCTTAAGCTTATTCAATCTTTTTCTCCCCTGCACATCTCCACTATAAAGAAAAAATAATAATTTTCCCAGCCACCCCTGCAACTAGAGTTAGCTATATGACATATTTCTGACTGATAAGATAAAAAGCAATTGTGCTGCAGAGGTGAATTTGAGAAAACTTTTTGCTTCTCTGATGAAAGCAATGGACAATGTTGGTGTGTCAATCTCCTTCCTTCTTTCTCACGTTGACATGTACACTGTGTCAAGAGATGAGGTCATCATTGTGGGTTCGTTGGAAAAAGGCCAAGAACAATTCAACTGATACTAGCTCAACGTGGTTAAGTCATGGAACCAAAGCCAATCAGCTGCCTGCCTATCTCTGAACTACTTATTATGTGAGAAAAATAAGCCTGACTTTAAGTCGTATTAATAATATGTTACAGTGCTTGCTGCCAAAGCATTCCTAGTACTATCAACTGATAATAATGCCAATGCGAGGAGATGATGATTTAAGCTCCAGATCCTGTATAAATTTATGTTACATTTATATAATATAGAAATAGTTTAATATAATAACCATCCTTTTTTTAACTTGATAACTAGAAAGATTAAGTTATTCACCTAATCCTCTATAAAGAACTAGAATCTCACCTGGGAAGAAAAATATTTAGATTTTAACTCATTGGGCAAGTATTCAAAATAAATTGTTCCAAGAAGCAAAGTTAATTTATGCCAGTTGAATAGAAAATAATATTAGTTTAATTCATTGTGTTTCCAAGTAACCTGGAAGAATAACAATGCCTAAAAATTTTCTGTGTATGAATCTAAATATTTTTCCTGATTTGAAAGACTGTGCTAGACACTGAATGATTATTTTCATTTACATGGTATAAGCAATTCTCTTTCTCATACATCTTAAAAGTCTACCTACACAAGAGATAAGAATTATGCTATTTTATATTAAAATTGATATAATTTCATGAATCATTTTTATTGACTGATGATATACAAATGATTTCCTCTCTGGAAAACCTCATTATTTTTTGAAGGCCCTGCTACTCTCCAAAAAAATTCCAACTTAATATGTATCCTACCACGTTGTGCCAATTTGCAAGTTATGGGTGATCTGGGCAAATCTTTTAATTGGTTTTGAATTGTGCAGTTTGTCTCAGAACTACATAAACATTAAATAATTCAGAGACTAAATGAAACCTTATAATGCAGCACACCAAAGTTGTTTAGGCAAGTTTTTCCCCCCAATAATCAGATAATTATACGTAACTAGTCATCATTACTTGAAACAATTTATGTTCTGTTGGAGCATGAAAGAGGTTTCCTGGCATTATTTTGAGATCAACTAATCTTGCTGACAATAGGTGTCTATCTGCAAAACCTGTTTATTGGTGTGGTGGTTTGGTTATGCAGAATTGTATAGTAGTTGCTCTGTAGTAAGCCCCTCTTAATTATATCATTTTTCAAATAAATATTGTATCTTTTATTTTGAAAAATCACAGGTTCAGTAAACTTGGCAAATGTGTGTATATTTTGAATACAGAATGCTTTGTCTTTTATTCATTGTAGATTATCTATAATAATACACTGCTTCATGAGACAGCAGACTAGTGAAGAAAAAAAGGCGAGCAGTTATTTGCTGTGCATTTAAGTACTTAAACAGAGGAGTCACTCTGCTTTCAGACATCCTTGCTTGATGAATTCACTGGAGGCAAATGGTTTAGAGTGCTGTGTCATGCCAATCAAGAACATTAGCATCATTTGTGCAGTGGGAAGGCTTGTGTTTGAAGGAGGAGAGATTCCTTGGCTCTGTCTACACAAGTTAAGTAAAATGGAAAACCAAGGCATTTATCCAACTAATTCTGGCCAAAAAATTAAAAAGTGGGATCAATTATTCAAAGTAGCTATAGAAGGTAATGAAGTTCATGGGCTAAGTACTACACTGTCCTACTTTCTGCAACTTGTTTTTGTGTTTGTGTCCAGAGGAATAGCCTCATGGGACATCACTTAGTGGGTGTCCAAAGATAAAGAGACAGAAAACTCTTCATTCTCTGTTGCTTTAAGGACTCAGCATGTCCTTTAGGGCAGATAATGATAAATCTGTTACTTCCACATAAGAATGTACACCTAAAAGATGGACATCTTCAGAACACTTTTTAAAAAATGATACTCTCAATTTATAAGCTAAATTACGGGCAGATTGAACATAAGCTATTAGATGGGTACTGTTAATTCTAATAAAACCAAGATACAAACCAGGCAAGGTAGCTCATGCCTATAATTCCAGCACCTAGGGACAGTGAGATGAAAGGATTGCTTGAGGCCAGGAGTTGGAAACCAGCCTGGGCAACACAAAGATATTCCACTTCTACCCTCAAAAAAGGTAGTCAAGTGTAGGGTGCATGCTTGAATTCCTAGTTACTCAAAAGGCTGAGGTAGGAGGATCACTTGAGCCCAGAAGTTCAAGGTTGCTGTGAGCCTCAGCCTGGGTGACAGAGTGAGACCCTGTCACTTAAAACAAAAACAAAATCCAAACAGCAACAACAATAACAACACAAAACAAAACACACACTATTAAAAACACAAGGACAATATAATGTATAATATGCTGCTCTTTTCTTGAGTGTTAGGAAGTTCCTGCTTTCACATTTAAAATATTGTTATAATTATATACTTTCAAAAGTTAAATAAAACCAAATGCCACCAGAAAATCTGGACAGCTAAAATACAATAAATTTAAAGAATCATATTCTAATGTTAATTTTTCAACAACTATTCATTGGACAGCTATGGGTCAAAATTTTTGTTTTATATCATATAAATTTTATAAAGCATTCTTACTGGATAACTGCTTTCTCCTTACAGAATTAGCTATTAAAATCTGCTAATTTTAATGCAAATTCTGTTATAAGTGATGTTGCTTATATATGTGTACCTTATTTATTCATTCTTTCCTCTGGAAAAAAATCTCATTTTATTACACACTGCTAGATTTTTTTCATCTGTTCTAGTAATCTCTTTATCTATCCCTGTGGCAATATCACCCTCCTGAATCTTTTTAGTTTTGTTATAATTTTTGGTGTCTGTAAAGGAAAGTCACCTCACTTTGCTTTTCTTCTGTAGGAGTATCTCTTATTTTAGAAGTAGCTAGCCGGGCTTGGTGGTTCAGCCTGTAATCCCGCGCTTTGGGAGGATGAGGTGAGTGGATTGCCTAAGCCTGCGGGTTCGAGACCCACCCGGGCAAATTGGCGAGACCTCATCTCTACAATAAATCAAAAAAATTAGCCGAACGTGGTAGCGCGCGCCTGTAGTTCCAGCTACTCGGAAGGCTGAGGTGGAAGGATTGTTGGAGCCCAGCAGGTCGAGGCTGCGGTGACCGGGAGCGGCCACTGCACTGCAGTCTGGGTGACAGAGTGAGACTCCAATTCAAAAAAAAAGAAGTAGCTTGCAAGTTTTTTTTTTTTTTTTTAATGTAGCAATTTAAAGCAGAATAATTTTGGCTCTTGTTCTAGGTATATCTATTGTTTTGCTACAAGTCACTTTAAACTTAATGGCATAAAAGAATAAACATTTTATTTATTATGTTTCATACTTCTGGGGGTTGGCTGAGGTCATTTAGGCAGTTCTTTCTTGGGGTTCTCTCATGTGGTTCTTGTCTAATGGTGGCCACTCATTTATGAGTCTGGCGGTGGAAACTGATGTTAACTGGAACCTAGCTAGGACTGATGGCCAGAACTAATCCCCAGATCTTCTTGACATGGTTTCCCTACTTCCTCATAGCATGATGGATGGATTTCTGATACAAGCAAGAGTACTAAGATGGTCAAGCAGAAGCCACATCAATAGTTCTGAGTGAACCTTAGGATCACACATCATTGTTCCTGCCATAGCTCATCAAGTTCAAGGGGATGAACACAGACACTGTCCCACCTCACCGCTCTATGGTAGGAATATCAACAACAACAACACATTGCAAGAAGAGTATATGAGAAAGAAAATCTTGCTATGGTCACACTGAGGAAAACAAAATAATTTGCCACAATTCTGTAGCCCAATTTAGGAAAAATTAACATGTTGACAGTAGTGAATCTTCCTATCCGTGAACATGTCATAACTATTTATTTAGATTTTCTTGTCTTTTAATAAAGCTTTCTTTTGCCACAAATAGCATATGTACATTTTGCTAGAATTATGACTATGAACCTTATTGTTTATGTCATTGTAAAGATTATCTTTATAGAAAATGTGTTTTAGCATTCATTATTGGTATGCAGTAAATTACTAACTTTATTTGTTGATTTAATATTTAAAACACCTGCTTTGGCATCTAATTTACTCTAATAAATTATATTTAAATGGAATTGAGTTTTCTACATAGTCAATCTTATCATCTATGACTTATAAAAGTTCTTTTTTCCATTTATTTTGTTTATTTAATACACACATATGGTACCTACCATGTCTCAAGCATTGTCTTAAGCACTTAAAAATATTAACTAATTTAATATTATTAACCTACTGTGAGGTAGCTATTATTGTTTGCATTTTCTAGATTGAAAACTGAAGCACATAGATAATTAAACTCTTAGCTACTAAGCTAAGTATTGAGCTTGTTCATTACTTAGTCTGTAAGCAATAGAGAAATAATTTAAACCCAGGCAGTCTGATCCAAATTCTATACTCTTAAATATTACATTATATGACCTCTCTTACATTTTTTCTTTCTTTTTCTTCTTTTATTGCACTGGCTAAGACACACAATATAATGTCAAAAAGAATGGGCAATGGCAGACATCTTTATATTTTTTATGATCATAAACCCAACCCTTTCATCATGACACTGTTAAGTACTAGGTTTTATAGGCTACTGTTTTTCAGATTATTGCAATTCCCTTCTCTTTCTACTTCACTAAATAGTTTTCTCTTCCTTTATTTTCTTCTCTTTTCTTTCTTTTTAAAAAACAATTATGAATGGTTGTTTAATTTATTGAATGCTTTACATCATCTATTAAGATAATAATGTTACTTTTTTCCCATTAGTCTCTTAGGTTGGTAAACTGAATTATGTGACTTTTCTAATGTTTAATCAATTTTCCCCCCAATAATTTTGTTTTATTTCACATTGCCAGATTTTAGTGTTCCAATATTTTGTTCAATATTTTAAAATTTTAGTTCAAAAGTGAATTCACTTTATAATTTTTTTCATTATGTTTCATGTTGACTAAAATAGGATTTAAAAGTCCTGACATTTTTCAAGTCATCTTTTTAAAAATTCCATAGTGATAAAAGAAAGCAGTCTATATGATACAAATTCTTTAATATACACGAATGTTTTGACACTTGCACTATGACAAAATATGTTCAGTTTTCACAGACATTTTCTGTGTACTCCAAAATAAAAAATGTCATTTTACAAAACCTAATGAAATAATGAATTCAGACAATGATCATCATGGATGAAACCATTAGGAGAAAGGTTGATGGGTAATTTGTTTTTGTAGACTTTTGGTTGTTTTAGAGATGTGGTCTCTCTATGTTGCCCAGGCTGAACTCAGATGCCTGAGCTCAAGGTTATGCACCAGCTTGATGGAGATTTTAGAGTGGAGGGATCAGGCAATGACCACATGAACCCTATGATCAATCTTTGCATTGCTAACAGAGAGACAATCCTCTGTGGCAGATTTGGTGTCATCTGGTTGTAATGCAAGATTAAGTACTCCCTCCTTCTCTACTCCCAAATTGAAAGGGAATCTAATCAAGTTCAGAGTTAAATTCCATTTACAGAGAATACAGGAGATAAAGGAACAAGTTAATTAACACCACAATGAAGCAATCAGATAAATCCAGAATGTGAGACATTTTTTTAGAACTGACCCAGTTTCTTCAATCAATCAATGGCCTAAAGAAAAAAAGAGAGAAATAAAGGGGAAGGGCAACTGTTTGGATCTTATTTCCAAAAACCAAAGTGTAAAACACATGTTTTAAGCAATCTAAGTCATTTTAATTTAGTTGTACATAATTTTAAATTATCCAAACTAATAGATAATACCAACACATCATTCATAATTTTATCAGGCATAATTGTAGATATGGTTATATATAAACGAGTTCATGTTTTTTAGAATCTTACAGAATTACATAGAAATTATACACATTAGAGATTTGGTTTAAATTTTAAAAGACAAGAGAAGAACATGCCATTTGTTCCATATATGTTCATTAGATCAAGCTTGTAAATTGTGTCTTTTAATTTATATCTGATCTATTTTTCTCAATTAGTGATAGGCACTGTTAAAATGTTTCAATATGATAACAAATTTGTTATTGTATTTACCTTAATTTTTGTCTTTTATATTTTAGAGGATAAACTTACTTTATATGTTTTAGGAGTCTAATATTTCTAAATTTTATATTTTCATGTAAATTGAAGCATGTATCATTATTCAATTACCTTTGACAACTCAATAATCCTTTTTAGCTTAATGTCTGCTTTGTTTGATATTAATCAAGCTATATTAGTATCTTATCTTTTGGATAGTATTTGATGAGATACTTTTCACATTCAACCTAGTTACATCTTTGTGTGATCCTTCTTCCGTTCTCTCTCTCTCTCTCTCTCTCTCTCTCTCTCTCTCTCTCTGTCTCTGTGTGTGTGTGTGTGTGTGTGTGTGTGTGTGTGTGTGTGTGTGTGTGTGGTGTGTGTGTGTGTGTGTATGTATATCTTATTTTGAGCTAATCTGAACCCCCCTTTTATAGGTTTGTTTTTGCTGACTTTTTAAACTGGATATTCTATCTCATTTCTTCCCCCGCCCCCACCCCCACCCCCATTTTACTTAATATTCTTTCATTTCTTTTAGTGATTACTCCAGGAATCTTAACATGCACATTAACTTACAAAATTCTAAAGCTAATCATTATTTTCACTCTCCTTCTGAACAAATCGATGATGTAAGAACACTGTATCTCTAATAATCTTTTCCTTTCTTATGCACTAGTGCTTTATAAATTTTTATTTCATCTTATTTTCCTTTTATAAACACAAGTAGCAATTATTGTTTTATAAGTCATTTATTTAGACTTACCAACATATTTATTGTTTTTTTATCACTATTCTTGCATATCAGACTTTTTACATGAAAATGTCTCCTTTTCACCCTCATTCTTGAAAAATATTCGTTGAATATTGAATTCTAGTTTTATAGTCATTTTTCTTTCTGTGCATTGAAGATATAATTTTATTCTCTTTTTCTTCTAGTACTACTAAAAAGTCAAGTGTTAATTTAATCATCATACTTCAACAATTTGTCTTTTAAAAAATTATATAGTTGGGATATGCATGTGTATTTGTTACATACACATATTGTGTAGTGATGGGGATTGGGTCTCAGGTGGCCCATTTCCCAGATAGTGAACATTGTTCTCCATAGGTAGTTTCAGAACCCCAAGCCCACTTTCTCTTCCCCTCTTATTGGTGTCCCCAGTGTCTATTATTTCCAGTTTAGTGACTGTTTAGCTCCTACATATGAGTGAGAACACACGGTGTTTGGTTTTCTGTTTCTGAGTCAGTTTACTTAGGATGATGATCTCCAGCTCCATCCATGTTGCTACAAAAGACATGATTTCATTCTTTTTGATGGCTGTGTAGTATTCCATGGTGTATACATACCACATTTTCATTATTCAATGATCCATTGATGAGCTTTTAGGTTGATTCCACATCTTTGCAATTGTGAACTGTGCTGCAGTGGACATGAAAGGCCAAGTGTCTTTTTTATATATGACCTCTGTTCCTTTGGGTAAATACCTAGCAGTAAGATTGCTGGATCAATTGGTAGACCTACTTTTAATTCTTTGAGTAATCTTCATAGAGGTTGTTCTAATTTATATGCCCACCAACAGTGTGTAAGTGTTCCATTTTCTCCTCATCTGCATCAGCATCTTTTTTTTTTAAATATTGGTCATTCTGTCTGATTTATGGTGGTATCTCATTGTGATTTTAATTTACATTTCCCTGATTATGAATTATGTTGAACAGTTTTCATATGTTTGTTGGCCATTTGTATATCTTCTTTTGAAATATAACTTTTCATGTTGTTTGCCCATTTTTTAATGGTATTATTTGCTTTTTTCTTGCTAATTTGTTTGAGTTCTGTGCAGATTGTGGATATTAGTCCTTTGTCAGATATATAGTTTGCAAATATCTTCTCCCATCTGTAGGCTGCCTATTGCTGATTATTTCTTCTGCCGTGCAGAGCTTTTTAGTTTAATTAGGTCTCATTTATTTATTTTTGTTTTAATTGCATTTGCTTTTGGGGTTTTAGCCACAAATTCTTTGCATAGGTTGATGTCCATAAAAGTTTTGCCTAGGTTTTCTTCTAGTATTTTTATGGTTCCAGGTCTGATATTTCAGTCTTTAATCCATCTTGAGTTACTTTTCACGTATGGGGAGAGATAGGGATCAAGTTTCAGTTTTCTGCATGAGGCTATCCAGTTTTCCCAGCACTGTTTGTTGAATAAGGTATTCCTTCCCCAGTGGATTCTTTTGTCTGCTTGGTCAAAGATCAGTAAGTTATAGGTATTTGGGTTTATTTCTGGATTCTCTATTCTGTTGTATTGGTCCATCTGTCTGCTCTTGTACTAATATCATACTGTTTTGGTTACTACAGCCTTGTTGCATAATTTGATTTCGGCTAATGTGATGTCTCCAGCTTTGTTCTTTTTGCTTAGGATTGCTTTGGTTCTTCTGGTTCATTTTTGGTTCCATAACATTTGGGGATTGTTTTTACTAATTCTGTGAAAAATAATGGTAGTTTGATAAGAATTGCACTGATTATTTAGGGTGTTATGGTCATTTTAATAATGTTGATTCTTCCAATCCATGAGCATGGGATGTTTCTCCATTTGTTTGTGTCCTCTGCACTTTCTTTCATCAGAGTTTTGTGGTTCTCCTTGTAGCGATCTTTCACCCCCTTAGTTAAATATATTCCTAGGTATTTTAGTTTTTTGGCTGTTATTGTAAAGGGATTTGAATTCTTGATTTGACTCTCAGCTTGGTCACTATTGGTGTATAGCAGTGCTACCGAATTGTGTGGGTTGATTGTGTATCTTGAAACTTTACCACATTCATTTGTCAAGTCCAATAGTCTTTTGGAGGAGTCTTTAACCTTCTTTAGGTATAAGATCATAACTCTGATGGCATACAGAGATAGTTTGATTTCTTCTTTTTCAATTTGGATATACTTTATTTCACTTTCTTGGCTGATTGCTCTAGGACTTCAGAACTATGTTGAATAGTAGTGGTGAAAGTGGGCGTCATTGCCTTGTTCCAGTTATGAGGGGAAATGTGTTCAACTTTTCTCTGTTCAAGATGACATTGGCTGTGTGTTTGACCTATATAGCTTTTATTATTTTGAGGAATGTTCCCTCTATTCCTATTTTGCTGAGGGTTTTATCATTAAGGGATTTTATCAAATGCTTTTTCTGCATCATTTGAAATGATCATAGATTTTTGTTTTAAATTCTGTTTATGTAGTGCATCACATTTATTCACTTGTGTATGTTGAACCTCCTGTATCCCTGGGATAAAACCACTTGGTTATGGTGCTTTTTTTTTTCTAATGTGCTGCTGAATTTGGCTTGCTAATATTTTGTTGAGGATTTTTGCATCTATGTTCATAAGTGATATAGGTCTGTAGTTTTTTTTGTTGTTGTGTCTTTTCTTGGCTTGGGTATTAGAGTGATATTGGCTTCAAAGGATGAGTTAGGGAGGATTCCCTCCTCTTCAATATTGTGGAATAGCTTCAGTAAAATTGGTACTAGTTCTTTGAATTTGGCAGGGAGGCCATCAGATCCTAGACTTTTTTTGCTGGGAGACTTCAAATTACTGTTTCAATCTTACTATTCATTATGGATCTGTTCAGTGTTTCTATTTCTCCCTGATTCAACATTAGGAGGTTGTATGTTTCCAAGAATTTATTCATTTTCTCTAGGTTGTTTAGCTTGTTTGCATAGAGGTATTCATAACAGTCTCTTCTATTGAATTTCTGACATATCAGTTGTAATGTCTTCTATTTCATTTCTGACTGAGCTAATTTGAATCTTCTCCCTTCATTTTTTACTTACTCTAGCTAAGGTTTTATCAATTTTGTTTATCTTTTCAAAGAACCAACTTTTTGTTTCATTGATTCTTGGGTTTTTTTTAATTCCAATTTCATTTAGTTCTGCTCTGATCTTTGTTATTTCTTTTCTTCTGCTAGCTTTGGGTTTGGTTTGATCATGATTTTCTAGTTCCTTGAGTTGAGATATTAGGTTGTCAATATAAGATCTTTCATTCTTATTAATGTAACACATCAGCACTATCAATATTCCTCTGAGCACAGCTTTGGCTGTGTCCCAGAGATTTTTATAACTTGTTTCATTGTTGTCACTCATTTCAAGGAAATTTTTAATTTCCTTTTTGATTTCATTGTTGGCCCAAGGATCATTCAGGAGCAAATTGTTGAACTTCCATGTCTCTGGTTTTGCAAATTATTCTTGGATTTAATTTATAGTTTTCTTTCACTGTGGTCTGAAATGGTGCTTGATATGATTTCAATTTTTTTGAACTTATTGAGACTTGATTGTGGTATATCATATGATCTGTCTTGGAGAAGGTTCCATGTGATGAGAAAAATGTATATTCTGTGGTTTTAGGATGGAATTTTCTATGGATGTCTGTTAGTTCCATTTCCTCTAGAGTCCGGTTTAACTCCATTATTTCTTTGCTGACTTTCTGCCTTGATAATCTGTCTATTGCTGACAGCAGAGGGTTGAAGTCTCCCACTATTATTGTATTGCTGTCTTTCTCTTTTTATAGGTCTAGTAGAATTTGCTTTACTAAGCTGGGGGCTCTGGTGTTAGGCATATATATATTTACAATTGTTATGTCTTCTTGTTGAACCGATCCCTTTGTCATTATATATTAGCCATCTCTGAGTATTTTTTTACTTTTGTTAATTTAAAGTCCGTTTTATTTTATATGAGAATGGTTACTTCTGCTCATTTTTGGTTTCCACTAGTATGGAATACATTTCTTCACTCCTTTACCTTGAGTCTATAGGAGTCTTTGTGAGATAAGTGGGTCTCTTAAAGACAGAAGATATTAGGTTGTGTTTTTTTCAATCCATTCTGCCAGTTTATATTTTTTTAGTGGGGCATTAAGATCATTTACATTCAGAGTTATTAAAGATATGTAAGATACTATTCTACTCATCATACTGGTTGTTATCTGGTTGCTTTATTTATTTTCTCTATTGTGTTGTTGTTCCATAAAGCCTGTGAACTTTATGATTTCCAGAATTTTTCTACTAGCGTATTTTGACCTTTTGTTTCAGTATTTAAAACTCCTTTGAATATTTCTTTAGAGCCAGTCTGGTGGTGAAAAATTCACTGTTTGCTTGTTTGTGAAGGACTTCCTTTCTCCTTCCCTTATGAAACTTAGTTTTGTAGGATATAAAATCCTTGACTGACAGCTATTCTGTTTGAGGAATTTGAAGATGAGGGTCCTGTCCCTTCTAGTTATAGGGTTTCTTCTGATAAGTCTGATGTTAGTTTGATCGGTTTACTTTTGTAATTTATTTGGTGCTTTTGTCTCACTTCTCTTAAAATTTTTTCCTTCACATTAACTTTGCATAGACAGATAATTATATGCCCTGGGGATGGCCTTTTTGCAATGAATCTTCTGGGAATTCTTTGAGCCTCTTGGATTGGGATGTTTAGATCTCTGGCAAGGCCAGGGAAATTTTCCTCCATTATTCCCTCAAATAGGTTTCCCAAACTTTTTGCTTTCTCTTCTTTCTCAGGAACATCTATGATTCTTAGGTTTAGACATTTTACATAATCCCACATTTCTTGGAGACTTTGTTCCAGTCTCTTGATTCTTTTTTCTTTATTGTTGTCGGATTGTGCTAATTCAAAAGCCTTATCTTCAAGTCCTGAGATATTTTCTTCTGCTTGTTTTAGTCTACTGTTCAAATGTTTCCACCGTATTTTGCACTTCCCTAAATGCTTCTTTCATTTCCAGAATTTCAGTTTGGTGTTTTTTGTTGTTGCTGTTGTTTTGTTTTGTTTAGGTTTCTATCTCTTTGGAGTATTTTTTAATCCATGTCCTGAATAGTTTTTTAAATTTCTTTACGTTGGTTTTCAATTTTCTCCTTGGTTTTCAAGATTCATTGACCAATTTTATCATCAATCATTTGAATTCTATGTCTGAAATTTCAACAACTTCATTTTAGTTAGGGTTTGTTACTGAAGAGTTGATGTGGTATTTGGGGGGTGTTGGAGAACTCTGTTTTTTCATATTGTCAGAATTATTTTTCTGGTTCATTCTCATTTGGATAGACAATTTCTTATTTGAGGGTGGCAGGGGACTGGTGTAGGCAATGTAGGGTTCCCTTGGTTATATATAGCCTTGGTGTGGTAAGTTTCTCAATTGCCAGATGTGGCAGCCCAGAGCTGTGTACCTGCAGGGGCTCATGGTGTCCTAAGTGGCCAGAGTGGTTTGGAAAGTGTTGTTAGCTGGCATTTGGGATCAGGACTTCCCCAAAGCTGAGGTATTGTATCCAATAAACAGTTGACCTCCAGCCAGGAGGTGGCAGTTGTAGGCTATAAGGTTTCTCCTTGGTGAGTGTTGCTTCAAAAAAAGAGTCCAGCCAGCCTAATCCAAGGGCAGGGCTCTAGGGACTTCCCAAGTTTTCTCTCTGTTTTGAACCTTCTGTGGTAGTACAGGGAAAAGGAGCTGAAGCACTCCAAACTGTGCACTCTTAGCTGCCCCTGTGAGGATTAGAAGGGAGTCCCAGGCCACTGAGGTAACACTGTTGTGCAGAGCAGGCACAAAAGAGTTCACAAGAGGAGTGGTTGCTATGGCAGCACACCCCACCTGGCTCCTGCCTTGGTCTCAAGCAATCCGTGTTCGAATGTCAAGGTGCAGCAGGCCTCAGGGCCTCAGTTGTTCTCAGGCAACTTGCCCAGCCAGGAATAATCTGCAGCTGTGGAGTTTGCCCTTTGGGCCCATTTTCCCCCAAGCTGACTGGAAAGTAGCCACGCCACCCTGCAAGGGCTGACTTCCTGGGAAATGGCGCCTGGCGCAGCTCATAGTTCTTTATTCTACACCACTTTATGGTAGAGCATGGCTGTGGGTCAGTTTCCTGTGAGGGGCTGGTATTCCACAAGGCTCGGGAAGACCTGCAAGTTTGTGGCAGGAGCACGGAACTCCCAAGTTCCCAGCACTCACCTTCCCCACTGTGTCCAGAGGCTGTGGTAGGCTGTGGTGGTGCAGAGAAAAGTCCAGTCAGTTCCAGTCCAGGTCAGTGGAAATTTTTTTTCTTCTTTGCTTTAAGTGATTATTATCACTCCTTTGGAGACTTGTAGGGTGTGCTGCTGGGTCCTATCCTCTCTGGGTACTAAGGAAAATCTCTCTATCTTGTTTACTCTGTAGGAAACTCAATCTAGCTGCCTCACATCAGCCATCTTAATCCAGAATCCCAATTTGTCTTTTCTGTCTCATTTTAAGATCATCTCTGGTTTTGGTAATATTTAAATTTTTTTTTAAGTTGAAGCCCAGCTTATTTATTTACTTACTTATTTATTGTAGAGATGAGGTCTCGTCAAGATATCCAGGCTGGTTTCAAATCCCTGGGCTCAGGCAGTACTCTCAAATCTGCTGGGATTACAGGCATGAACCATCACACCCAGCTTAATTTATTAATGTATACCTAAATGTGAATGGGTGAATTTATCCTACTTGGGTTTTTTCAATATAAAAAATGCATGTTTTTAATTAGTTCTGAAGAATTGTCAGGCATTTTATCTTCAAATGTTGCTTCTCTCTTCTCTAAAACTCCAGGTATATATGCCTTAGGTTTTTTTTTTTTTTTTTACTCTGTCCTCAATAACTTAATAACATTGTCATGTTTTCCATCTCTTCTTCTTTCTGCATCTCAGATAATTTCTTCAGATACATCATCAAGCTCATTATCTTTTAAAAATCTGTATCTAACTGATCTTAGAGGTTAGTATTGAGTTTTAATTTCAATTAGTATAGTTCCCCTTCTATTGGTCTATTTGGTTACTTTTATAACTGCTTGGTCATTTTTTCATAGACTCCTCTTTCTTACTCATTTTAATTCCCTATTTTGATTCTTTAAATATGTGAAACCTACTCAGTACATATTCTTTTTTTGATATTTCTATGGTATGAATGTTTGCAGTCACATTATTTTTGCTCATGTTTGCTACTACTTTGTATGTTTTGTGATTTTTGAACTTGAGTTCATATTCTTTAGAACTTTATCTATGCAAATGTATTAGGTTTGGATTGAAAAGAGTTGCTTTAGATAAGATTTGCATTTGTTCCTGCTAGGTGCCTGAAGACACTAGTGACCCAGCATCCCTTTATTTAAATGAATGGTTTGAGTTTTATTTGGCCATACCCAAATGCTGTGGATTTCATCTGCAGAGCCACCTAGTGAAGACTGGTTTGTGGTATAAATTTCCCAAGAAGGGTTTTTTCTTCTATTCAAGTTTGAAGACAAGCAATTTATCTTGCTGGTCCCTTGGGGGAAGGTTATATTTCTATTTACAATGAAGAACTGCTGTTTAGGGTCCCACATCTATGGAGAGAGTCACCTATTAGATGTCATCTCCTTCCCTTGTGGCACTAGTCTTCGATCTTCTGTGACCTGTGAAGATGTGAAAGGAAACTCAAGTTCATCTTGGTTTAATCAGTGCCCTAAGAACACAAATTATACTCACTGTTTTGCTTGGTTCTCTGGATTTTTATCTTCACTTAGTTTTTGACCCCTGAGAACTTCTAACTTCCTTGCCATATCACTGAATACCTAAATATATGTATTTTTATATTTAAACCAGTATTTTTAGTTGTTTTTCATGGGATAGCTAATCTCTGTCAAACTGCTAAAGTAACAGTCTCAAGAATCTGACACCACCTCTGTCAGAGTGAATAAAATAACTGAAGGAAATATCTTAAAAGTAGACAACCATGCCGGGCTCGGTGGCTCAGCCTGTAATCCAGCGCTTTGGGAGGCTGAGGTGAGTGGATTACCTGAGCCAGCGGGTTCAAGATCCACCTGGGCAACTTGGCGAGACCTCATCTCCACAATAAATCAAAAATTAACCAGGTGTGGTAGCACGCGCCTGTAGTTCTAGCTACTTGGAAGGCCGAGGCAGAAGGATTGCCGGAGCCCAGCAGGTCAAGGCTGTGGTGGCCGGGAGCGGCCACTGCACTCTAGTCTGGGCGACAGAGTGAGACTCCAACTCAAAAAAAAAAAAAGAAAGTAAGAGAAAAAGTAGACAACCACATACCTGGGTTTGTACTGACCACATCACCCACAACTGGCAGGATGCAATGCAGCCACAAGTGATTTCAGTGGTCAGAGCAAGTACATGTAAATACCATAACGTTTTCAGAAAGCTCATACAAAATTTGACTGCGTTCACCTACAAGAAGACACTACAATTCACCAGGTAGTTTTTGTTTTTGTTTTTGTTTTTGAATTGGAGTCTCACTCTTTGTCACTCAGGCTGGAGTACAGTAACACGCTTACTGCCACTGCAGCCTCGACCTGCCAGTCTTAGGCATCCTTCCGCCCTCAGCCCTCAGTAGCTGGAACTACAGATGCACGTCACCATGCCCAGCTAGTTTTTGTGAGTTATTGTAGAGATGAGGTCTCACCAAATTGCCCAGGCTGGTCTCAAACTCACAGGCTCAGGCAGCCCTCTCACCTCAGCCTCCCAAAGTGCTGGAATTACATGCTGAGCCACTTTACCTGGTCCATCGGGTAGCTTTAAGAATGCCAACCTGGATGGCAACAGCGGTGACTACAGCAATTAACTTTAGCTGACTCAGTGAAGGAAACAGAAGCCTGGAGGTTAATGTGAAGTCAGACTTATTGGGCATGGCTCTGGGTTGGCTATCCACAAGTCTGTCTTCTACACTCACCTATGCCATCAGTGGTTTGTGGGAAATTGGGCAAGTTGTCTTTCCTCTCTAGGCTTAAATTTACTTATCTGTAAAATGAAGATGCTGATAACGAGGGAGAAAAATCTTTGGCCTCTCAGCCCTCAATTATCCCTTCCCAACTCTTCTAAGGCTACCACAGTTCTCCTGGTAATATGCTCTCATCTCCCAATCTTTAAGGGCTCATTACTTAGTTGATTCTAAAATGTTTTGTGAGATAATAAGAGTAGCTAACTCAGATTTTATTAGACTAATGGAAGAAAGAAGCCCAGATGACACTATAAAAGTGTTATTTATGAAAGATGGGCATTGAAAAGATTTCCAAATGTGAGATAATGCCGTAAGTCATGTTTTTAAGACAAATTGTTTTCCTGTCTCAGATTCCAGGTAAGTTTTGATATTGTTGTTGTTCTGTTATCCCACCATTAGTTACACTGTGAAGCTAATAAAGTTCAAGTTTTAGGATCTCTGATTTGTACATGCCCCTTCCAATGACTCATTTCCTCTCATTTTAAATAAACATTCACTTTTGTATTTAACATTTTATTTACAACTTTATACATGTTTTAAAAGTGAGTCCCCAATGTAAACATTTCAGGGCCCACAAAACCTGAGTCTGTCCACTCCATTACATTATTGAATAAAAAATTGCATATTTCCTCCTCATTTGCTTTATCACTTCTCCCAATTTTCATCAAAGAAAAAAACAAAAACAAGATACTATTGATTCAGGTGTACTTATAGAGAAACATATTTCAACACAGTTTTGACCCGTCCAAAGGGCAGTTTAATCATTTTGCAAAAACTCTTTCATAATTCATTGTCCTCCTAAGCTCAAACTTTGATGTTTTTTAAAGCTTAGATCCTTTAAAAAAAAATAACTGGTCTCAGTAGTGATGGTAACGTTGTGAGTTTGTAAGTTGTCATAGTGCTAGTGAGAAAAAAATACATGCAATATTTTAATTTATTTTCCAATTTTGAGTAAACAATCTTACCACCCTCACATAGTATCTTATACTTTCAAAAGCATTTATGAATAGTCAAAGTCAGAAAGGGAAGATTTATTCAATTGCTTCGTGTAGTTTGAAAACTAAGATAACACAAGCAATTGTTAACTTCAAAAATTCTATTCTGTTTGTATTGTTTTTACATTAAAATTATACTCTCACATATACACATATTGACTATGGCTGGCCATTTCTAGGAATTTGGGTATTTTTGTCAAAGAAAAGCAGCCTATTTTAAGATTTTATTTTACATATTTTATTTTTATTTTGAGGGGAATCCAAATATCTACATCATGAACTTAAATTCCTATAGCTGCCAGAACTGACAGAGAATTAGCAAGGCAGAGCCAAGTTCACGCAAGACTGTCTACGGCGCTCTTATAGCTAAAGACAAACCAAAATATTGACTAGCTCTTCTCAAAACAGCATGTAGAAGTTGTGGCTGAAATAAGCCTGATGTAAGAAAGAATACAGATGGCAGTATAATCATAGGCTGGGTCTACAAGATGCCAAACAACCCATTCAAAAGTGAAAAACTCAGTCGATCAGTTGGTGGTTTTGTCTACATGCCACCAAGCAACAGGCTTGACTAATTCCTTCACAAAATTGACTGAGCTTTTGACTAGACTTGAGCAGATGTTTTATCACTTTGTATATTCAGTCTTAGTTGTCAAATCTATAACTCAAGTAAATTCTTCTATGAATGAATTTCTTTCCTACATCAAAACAACCTGAAAGTGTTAAACACAGATGATCTGTGGTTTTTAATTCATTTTAGAGCCTAGTTTCATGCACATGCCTGGCACAGTATATCACCCACCTGACAAAAAATAGAATCTCTTAACTTATATGCCTATGTTTAATATTTCATTAATTCACTTGGTATCTTTGCTACTCAAATATCTTTTGAAAAATAGGTAAAATCCATCTTAAATTTTTGCTTTTTTAAGAAAATAAACAGTTTCCATGGTGTGTAAAACCTACTGGCCATCCGTGTTATCAAATGACTACCAAAATGTACACTTTTTGCTTTTGACATTTTGTCCCAATTCTTTTTTTAAAAGGTTATTTTTCTCTAAAAAAAATATGTCAAAAAATCCTTCAAATACTTCATGGTTAAAAATGAAAGCAAAAAAAGACACTGTTTTAAAAGGAGTCCTGAGTGAGCAGAGATCTTATACCTCTGGCCTCTGTTGTATCCCCAGCAGGTAGTATGGTGTGGGCTTCAATAAATGTTTAGTAAATGAATGATTAGATGGATTATAGTATACTATTCCTACAGCCACTTAGAAACTGTGGCCTGGTAAGAAAGAACTAGGGGAAAGACAGTGCAACTAACTCTCCTTGGACTGCAACCAACTCCCAGTGGACAAATGCACTACCCATGCTTCTTTGACTAAACTCAACTGGAAACCAGAAGAAAAGGCAAACTTCTAAGGGATTAGAAATGGGTAGAGAGGGGTGGTAAGTAGCTTTGGAGCAGTAAATATAGTTTCCATTGTCTGTACAATGCTGTCCTCCACACATTCACTGGAGTTTAAAAGCTAGGCATGTGATATAGTTCTTACAATTTTCACACACACACACACACAGATTACATAGATTACATATACATGTACAAAGTCTGACAATTAAATTCACAAACTTGCCCCCAGGAACTTACATTGGCATCTCTTACAAACCATTCAGTAAGATTTCATAACCTTGGTATATCAGTGTCTCACAGCCGTGACTGTGTCAAATGTGTGGCGGTGTCTTGGTGAGTGGCATTCATTATTGTTGTTGCATGTTTTTGTGTGCCATCACAAGAATATTGGAGCTTGGATCAGAGCAATGAACAAACATTAAATTTCTTGTTAAACTTGGCAAGAGTGGAAGTGAAATCAGGGACATGTTAGTACAAATTTATGGGGATAATGCCATGAAGAAAAAGGCAGTGTACAAATGGATTGAACATTTTCTAAGGGGAGAGAAAGCACGACTGATACAGAAAGGTCAGGACAGCCAGTAATGAGCAGAACTCATAAAAACATTGCAAAAATTCAACGAACTGTAAGTTTAAATCATCGTGTGAAAATCATAGCAGACCAAATAAACATTGATAGAGAAACAGGAAAATCTTAACTGAAATTCTTGACATAAGAAAGGTGTATGCAAAATGGTCCTGAAGGAGCTCTTGCATCACAATGCACCAGCTCACACAGCACTGTCTGTGAGGGAGTTTTTAGCCAGCAGACAAATAACTGTATTGGAATATCCTACCTACTCACCTAATCTGGCCCCCAATGACTTTTTTCTTTATCCGAAGATAAAAGAAATATTGAAAGGAAGACATTTTGATGACATTCAGGACACCAAGGGTAATACAACAGCTCTGATGGTCATTCCAGAAAAAGAGTTCCAAAATTGCTTTGACGGGTGCACTAGGCACTGGTGTTGGTGTATAGCTTCCCAAGGAGAGTATTTCAAAGGCAATCATAGTGATATTCAGTAATGAGGTATGTAGCACTTTTTCTGGGATGAGTTCATGAACTTAGTTGTTACAGTTCATGAACTTAATTGTTAGACCTCGTGCGCGCGTGCACGCGTCTGTGTGTGAATGTAATCGATGATAGATGAAGGAAGGAAGGAAGGAAGGAAGGAAGGAAGGAAGGAAGGAAGGAAGGAAGGAAGAAAGAAAGAAAGAAAAAGAAAGGAAAAGAAAAAGACAGAAAGAAAGAAGAAAAGAAAGAAATTAATTCTCAGAACCTGGCATCAGGATTGTTGATTTCCTTTCAAGTTTCTTGAAAGTGTTGCGCCGAACAATCTTTAAGTTTCTTTCCAACTATATTTTTCTTTGACATGGACTAATATGAATGCCTTGAAATACCATTCATCTTAAAAAAAATAACTAAAACCTTTATTTAATTTAAAAAGTGAAATACACTTTTTTGCTGGTGAATCTGGGTACAATGGTTCGCACAAGTAAGACCAACTACTTGGAAGGCTGAGGCAGAAGGATAGCTTGAGCCCAGGAATTCAAAATCTGCCTGGGTAACATAGTGAGATCCCCATCTCAAAAAAAAAACAAACTGTATATATGTGTGTGTATACACACACATACACACACACACACACACACACACACACACACACACACACACACACACTAGATAATACAGGAAAGGGTAGATGAGGAACATATTCATAAATAATGCTTTGATGCTTCAAGGAGCCAATGGGATTATTTTTCTCAGCCTCCACAGGGCAGTCATCAGGAAGGAAGATGGTTTTTTGAGTTCATCTCTCATCATTTCCCTTCTTTCTGTTTTCTGTCCATCTTTCATTTAGTATTTTGTTTTGGATGCTGTCAATTCTCTTCAAGCACAAAGAATAGGCAGGAGCACAAATGGGGAACAAGTAAAGGACTCTACTCTGGGAAAGCGTTTCTGGAAATGTTTACTATATCAGCATTAATGTCTTCCAAAGAAAAGAGCACTTGCCTGTCTTTTGAGACCACAGCAGCAATAGCCTTTATTCCAAGTTACTTGTGACATGCTCTAGGGGACAATGTCTCCGTACTTAATACACAGGCTTTTTTGCAATGTTAACAGTGGGCTGATGGGGAAATTTAACTTTTATCTTTGTAAATTTCTATATTGCATTATGTTTCAGCTAAGCAGTGGATGGAGTCTGACTTAGCCCAAGGACCTCTTTCTTGTTTGTGGGGATTTTTTTTTTTTTTCTTACCTTCACTTTAAAACCAGGAAAAGGGAAACTTTCTAAACCTACTCAAAGGACATAAAAACTATTTCTTCAAAGCTCTGAATTTCCTGAGCCTGACTTTTAAATAAAACCTACCAAAACAGGAGAAACAGAAAGGATTAGGGGGAAAAATCATAAAGCATTTATATTCAGGTTGGATAAGAAATTCTGTGTGGTTAAATAAAGCAAACTTCCGATAGTCTTTCCCCACCATCCACACCCATGCATAGCCCTTTCCTTCTAAAGCATGAATGTCTGTTCTGACCGTTTGAGAAGATTGATGCAAACATGTCTTCCATAAAATCTAGGTTGTTCTTTTGTTAATAGTATATACAGGCTGCAAACACACAAAAAATTCATACAACTTTCCTGAAATCACGCATCTAAATACCACACGAAAACAGAATATCAAACCCTGAGGAAGACAGTGTTAGATACCATTACAATATCTTGTTTACCTAATTTGTTAAAACCTACCTTATTTTTTTAAAAGTTTTTCAAGGAGTGATCCTACAGTATATCTTCTTTGCTCAATCTGATGAAGACCTGACAGAGTTGCTTTAAAATCAACTGTGGACAATTCTTTCTTTCACTCTTCCCAGGACTTTTACTCCTACTGAATGAATTTGTCAATAGAAGCAGAATGTTTGTATTGGATTTTTCAGGATGCCAACTACTGTAAGAGTCACAGAAGGCAGAAGAAATGCCAATGCTTTCATGACACAGGGACACATGGAGAATACTATGGCTTCCTCTCAACTGTTAGGCAATTTTTGCAGGAAAAAAGAGAAGCCTTTACAGCTGAAGTGGCGCTAATGGTCAGCTTTAGAGAGCTGTAATTGGCATATTCATCTCTTTTTCCTGGAAATATTAGACTAGAATTTACTTAGTAATCCTTTACTATTTGAGAACTGGGTGAAGATTTTGTTTCAACCAAAGAACATACTAACATACACATGATTTTAAGTCCTGACAAGAAACCTCTCTTAGGTGTATCATGTATCGTAAATATTTTGGCTATGTTGCTACACATAAACAAATGGAGAATTGAAGTAATTAGTCTTAAAAGTCAAGAACATAAAAAGCAAAATGTCTTAACATCCATTACAGGAATGTAGATGGTTTGTTTGATTCTGTTGGTACATTTGTTTTGCATTTTATTGGACTCCTTATTTGGATAATTGCCTTGATTCACCATTTTACATGCCTAGACAGATAATTAGTTAATAAGCTTACATTAAGCACCTACTCTGTGTCATCTTTGGAATTATGGGTGAGGATCCTTTTTAACTTCAAGGCTTGCAAAGATGCCAAACAACTGCATTTCAACAGGAAGACAGAAGTAACATTGGACGGCCATAGCGCTTGTCAGGTTTTTTAAATCCTAAAAATAAAGCTCTTATCTCATGGCATGATCTTCCTCCTTCCAAACTCAAATATATAGAGGAGGATGGATGAATGGGTCAGGTTTGTGTCCACATAGAAACTCTGTGAAACATGGAGAAGTGTGAGCAGAATTTGAGAACTGCTTTGTCCTTTGGTGTCTACAGGTTTCTACTTAGTCCCCTCAAGGAGTTGGTGAGGAATGAATGCCTTATGACAATCTCTTCATTAGGTGGCCTCTCTGGGCAACTAGAGTC